>NW_028257209.1:0-239011 GCF_035046125.1 Drosophila serrata | reverse complement strand
CGCGTTCATTAATTATTAAAAGTGGGCAGGCCGACAGCACCGGCAGCATCTGCATCTGCATCTGGATTCGCATCAGTCAGAGCCGTCAGATTGCCAGCTTGATCTGGAAGGCTTCATCTGGGAAGCGGAGCGAGCGGCATGCTCCGATCGCGTCAAGCTCGACATGAGTTGGATTCGCGCCTCAGACACCTCCAGCTGAGCGGCGTGACTTCAAAGCCCCTTAAATATGGCTTGTGCAGGGTATATCGTCATCCATGGAAGCAGCAGCAGCAGCATTCTTCAGATCCCCGATCTGTCGCCTGTCACTTGCATAACGTTCTCTGCAAATTTGTTCTGCAATCCAAACATCCCACTCTCGGAAATCGGGGCCGCCAGTATGAAAGAAAGAAAACATTAAAAGTTGCCGGCGCAGTGCCGTCAGGAGATTTGCCTTGGCTCCGGCCTTTGCTCGGTGACTTTCTTCCCGCCCCAACTAAGGGGGATCCCCTGAACTCAGCTGGCAGGCACTGCGGGCTGTCTCCGCGCTCGAATTGAAATTGCTGCCTCAACGTTCCACGTCGGCATGACAATAATCTCGCAAATCTGTTTAAATTAAGCGAGACAAATGTTTCCTCTTGCCCGACGGCCCGAGTATGTGGCCAAGACGACAGCCAGACAATCGGACCAGCTTAGGTTTCCCCCTCCTTCAGCTCAGCATGTTATTGTCCTTGTCTTCTTTTGGCCTTAACTCAGTTTGGCTTGAACAAGTTTTGCTTTATTGTCCAAAGAAAGGCAGAGGAAGCAAGTAAGTGGTGCAACTAAGTTGCAGTACAAATCATATTTGTTAATATAGAATTAAATTGAGATTAATTTTAAAACACCTAATTTAGACCACATCACCTTTCACTCAAAGCAAATCTTCATAACTCAGCAAACGTCATTCCGAAATTGATTCCTTTTTTTCCATTTCAAACAAATGATTCCGAAAATTCACAATAATTAAATCGTATAAAAAATATGCTCACTAAAATGCGAGAAATATCGAGAAATGTTCGCTGTCTTTGATCAGCCGTCAAGTGGTTTGATCGATTTCCACAATAATAAAAATCCACCGACAACTTGTCTATAATCAAAAATCCCTCTGGGAATGTGTTGCAGCAGCCTGCCGCTGTTTGCCGCTGTTTTTGCGGTAGGCATCCATCAATCACAATGAAAAGTTTTCCTCGCACTGACTGATCTGGCTGCGCCCACCCATAAATTTGTTTGATCCTGCCTCGCCGGATTTTACGGAAGAATCGAACATTTTCACACAGTAATAAAAATCTCAAACATGTTTGTAAAGTTGTTAGCCATAGCCCTGCCAGTCTCCCTGCCCTCTCTATCTCTATCTCGATTGTAGGCGGTAGCAGAACATATAAATTAACATTTTGACTGCCAACTGGCGCGGTGAATGATCAAAGACCCACTGTGCCGTCATCGTTGCGTTGATCATCGTCATTGCTGGATGGAGAAGGAGCAGCAGCAGCAGCAACACAGCAGCAGCAGCAGCAGCAACAGCAGCAACACAGCAGCAACACAAGCAGCAGCAGTGCGAACATCATTCCACGTTTACGATCCATCAACACGAGCCATCAAATTGTATACAAACAAACGCAGCAAAGATCAAAAGCCACGTTACCTCCACACGGAATCGAATCTGTGCCGATGGCTTCTGCCTCGTTTCGGTTTTCTCTGGCCTATCTGTCTTGCCTTCTTTCTCTCTGTGATTCCCTCAAATTCATTTAAAGAGTATGGTGGTTGTGGCCTCTGGGAAGCCATTGCACCAGAGATGGAGATTCTCATCCTCATTCTCAATCTCCCCGATGGCATATATAATTTTATCGTTTTTCTCCCGGAATATGCTCACCTAATTATGGACCGACTATGATTTTCATTTGTCAAGTGCCCTGGAAGAATAGTATTTCTTTTTTTTTGTATTTTTATGTGAATATCCTAATGATTAAGTTGATAGTAGGTGAATATGTAATAAGAATGATCTTGAATAAATAACCCCTGAAATATATGTATTAAAATGGTATATTGAAAACTATGTATGTTTAAATTTAAATTGCACATTTATCTTTGGAAAGAAAGCTCCAATTAAATCACTTAAACAATTATTGACTATCAACTTCAAATTAATTCATTATAATCATAAGTTTTAGTTCAATTTGTAGACATTTTATTAGAAAAATGTATAAAAGAATATAAATATTCTTAAGAAATATAAAAATATATTAATATTACCCGAATATGATGTCAATACTTTTGGGTTAAAGCTTTCCATGTAGTGAAATGTCATTTTCAAACCTCGAAATTATATATTTAATGTCGTACTTAGTAAGCATCATTCACCGAATCGATCTTGACAAGTCCAACAGAATGTATATTAATTTCTAAACGAACCACTGCACCAAGTTTTTACCAGAAACTTGTAAATGTTGGAAAGTTAAAGGATTTTAAAATTCCCCTTAAATATAGAAACATTTTATTTCTTAAAAATTAAAAGAACATATCATTTTTAATATGCTAGCTATAGTATACTGAGAATTCCCTTCAAAACAAATATTTCTCTACCAACTTTAACAGTTATTTCACTATAGAAAACGTTCGAGTTACCATCCCTGATAAAAGGAATGTAAATCACGCTTCAAAAAAATAAAGATAAAAGGCCAACGGTGAGTGTCATAACACCATTAGCCATATCAAATGTCACAGATCCGTCAGAAAGCTGTAAATTTATATGTTTCCATTTCCGGGCACAGTGCAGACTTTTCAGATTTAATGCCTCGCTCACAGGCATGTCAAATTCAATTTTACCCTTATGATCCGAGACAACGATGCGAAGATATAGCTACATGTACATATATCCACCACCAACTGGTACTGGCACTGGTCGCTCTTTCTCTGGCCATGTCAGGCCGGGGAGCGACCCCAATAAAGTGCAATTAGCCAGATTTATGATTATCCCCTGTTATGCACAAATAATTTTTAGGCAATTCCATATATGAACGCTCTGCGACCGGAGCACGTACGGCCAAGTCATCGGAACGAGAATTTATAACACCAAACGTAAACAACAAAGAAGACAAATCGCTTTATTCACGGCCGCCGCAAAAACCACCCCTTGGCACACCTCCTTTTCGCCAATCCCCTTTGGCTGTGAATTATAGAGGATATTGTGTACGGGGATATATATATACACCATATATATGTAGCTGGGTAAAATCAAATTGAAATCTGTTCGAAATTCGATACCACTATGTGGCTTTCCATCCATCTAATATCGAGGAAGATTAGATTTGACCCTGTTTTAGGTTTTGGTGAAATTGTCTGAAAGAAGGGTCTTTCATTTGGATTAATAGAACAAGGGCGTTGAGGTATTTCAAGGAAACCCAAAGCAATTGATTTGGATAGAATCGAAGGAGTTTAGAGTATTCATTTTGTTTAAAAATACTAAAATATAATGAATATCTTAAGACCTAAACATGATTGATTGTTTAGATCAATGGAGTTACATTAAGTGAATAAACACTAAAAGAGAAAGGGTGTTAAGAGTCTTCATGAATAAATAAATAAAATTACTGGTTTTAAATTAAAAATAAAATAACTAATTTGAAGAAGAATATATTTATCTTAATCTTTGGGTTGACCTTTATATCATTTAGTAGTAAGGGAATCGAATTTAAACTAGTATTTATAATTCTTTGGGATTGAATACTTATTCACATTTTGGTTATAAGTTCATAGAAGATAACTTTTTGATTTTTACAAGCTGTTAAACTATTTTATTTTGCTTTTACTTAATTATTTTGTACATTGCGTAGGACTTTACTTTTCAAGAGGTTTATGGAGATATATATGGTATATTTACTAGTTAATAATTTTATTATTATTTAACAAACACCAGCTACCATTTGAACATTTTAAAAGCTCGATCAGATTAACTTGTTTATACTGTTTATAATTCCTAGCTGATATTTTATGATACTTTATATAAAGGCAAGTTATACATATACATATATCAATTTTATTACCTTCAAAGATACTGAAAGTGTTCTTTTCTTTCCATTGAAAGTATTGAGCAAGCTCAAGTAAGTACGTTAATCCTTATAAAACTAATCATTCTATTTTAAATGTTTGCACATACATAAGTGAGCCATCGATTTAATATATATACCAATATCATTCTAATCTGAAAGGGTTTCTCATCACCTCTCATCTAAAGGAGTTTCTCACCCCCTCATAACCCTCAAGGACCTCACACACGATTGTCGTTTCGGTCGTTTGGTTTCCGGATGGTGATAAGTATTTTGGCTGGGTTGTTTTTGTTTGTACATGTTATTAATTTCGCGTAGAGAGGGCCTGAAGTTTTTGCCCGCTCAACTGCAAAAAGGCACCCCGAGAGCTGTCAATGTTAGTGGGGTGGATAGATGGATGGATGGATGAATGGATGGATGTATAAATGAAGGAATAAATGGATGGCAGTAGGGGGAAGTTGTTGGTAACACCGCCAAAAGGGGCAAATGTTGGCGGGCGTGTGCTGTCAGAATTGACAAATGTTGACAAATGGTTTGAAAATAATATTTCTGGAGGAAAATGGAACACGCACATCACTCCGCCCTCTCCGCAAGTATTAATATTATTTGCCTTCATTAGTGGGCTTGTAACCCGAGGCGTCCACATCCAAGTTGACAGCCATTTGCACTTGTTCCGTGGGCCTGCTGTCTGGTTTTTTGCATAGGCCAGGCTCTCAGCTCTCCTGTCGTAGTCCTGTCAAATCAATCATTGTTCAGGTTATGCCCGGTTCTACCCGCTTTTTGCACACTTGGATTTCTGCGCGTCTGTCCCCTTTTGTTATTGACATAAAGCCGGCCCATAATTTTTCATTGCATTGCACACGCATGACATTAATTTTGTTGACAGTTTTCTTTTATTTCTCACTGGCATTGTACTTATTCTTTTCCCTTCTGGCTGTCAGCACGCATTTACATGTGTCAGGCGAGGTTTCCCAGGCAAAGTCGCTGGGACAGTTGAAAAATGTTTGACCAAAGGGATTTCATCCAGGTTGCGTGTGGATTTTGTGGTTCCACAAATTTTTGCAGTTACCTTTTTTTTAAGAGTTTTATGACCCGTAATGGGATAGTATAATTCTTGTTAATGTAAGTAATGTGGGAAGGGAAAGTTGAGGTGATATAGGATAGTTTCAAGGTATTAGCTACTCAAAAACGATTTCATCTTGGATGTATAAAATTTGAAAATAAAAATTCTATAACATATTTAGAAATGTATAAAATCTATGAAATAACTAATATTTTTATACTATTTAAAAATCTATTACACAAGAATAATATAGAAAATATATTCTTAAAACGGCATGAAAAAATTGAATTAATGATAGCCTTTTTATTGTTATATATTAAAGTGAAAGGTCGAACTAAGTTTAGCATCTTCTGTCTGTACATTTATAAATATATTAAACAAAATATCAATTAAACATTGTGTTGAAATATCGATTTAAGTATCGTTCTACGTGTAAAGTATCGAAAAGGAATCATCCCTAGAAACAAAAACTTAAAATATTATTATAATGGTATAAACATTAAGGAAAACAATTTCCTAAAACTCTACAGATGAAAATTAACACCAGAATAACCTCTAAAAGTTAATGAAATATTAAGAAGAGCATTCCATAGTCGATCCATTAAAATATAAAACTATTTTTGGCTTTTATATGCATTTATAAATTACCACCTGTATCAACTTGTTGCAGTTGCTTCGCATTAATTATGTTGACTTGGAACACATTTTATTTCAAGATCGTTACAAGTGAGCTTGTTGAATGGAGGAAAAAAACAACTCAAGTTCCATATTACTCCGTCCGACACCCATCTAGAAGTTGTTTTAGCTAGTTTTAGGTGCTCCAAGAAAATAAAATCTTACCGAAATGACGGCATCCGACAGGCGACATGCATAATTTACAAGATTAACGATTCGAAAATTGATTTCAATGCCACTAAAAATGTCGAAAATAATCTGAAATACATATGGAGTGCCTTAAGGTTGGAGCTGATTATTTATTGTCAAGGTGTGTGTGTGTGGAAATGGGACACCATTTAAGTCATTTAAATTTTATAGTGAGATAATTTTACGGCCTCTCAGCAGCGGGTACTTAGGGGAATGTCTTATAGGGTTTCACCTTAATGACTTCACAACAAGTTTTAGTGGCGACTCATTTGACTTTCCCCCGTATTTCGCTCTCGGTCTAATTTTTAACGACTCCCCGTATTCCGTAATTGTCACATTCCGTCCAGCTACCAGAATTGATTTCGGTTTCCACCACAACGAGGCACTCAAGCTTTTGTTTCCCTTTTACGACAATTTTAGTGCAATTTTGTGGAAATAAAATGTATTCGTTATGAGTGCCCCCTTCCTCCCCCTCCGAGGCTAGAGTTGGAATCCAGCAGAAAGCAGTTTTCCTTCACATCGCCGTGATTGCGTATCTGCCGTCGCTTCTGTGAGTGTGTGTCAAAGTTTATATTTTTATTTGTTTCGACAGTAAACTTGATGTGTTTATGACACATCTTGACAGTAAGTAGCTGCCACTGCTGCCTGGCTACTGTAAGTCATTTGACCTTTTTTCCTTCATTTTATTGGTCTCTCCCCGCAGTACGTCTTCCGGCTAAGCGCCCACTTATGATGGGATCTCAAAAGCGGCCACCTGAATGGACAACACAGATACGAGTATGACTTGTTTCCCACATGATTGATAGTTAACTTGGCTGGGATTCAATTGGATTGGATTGTGCAGTTAAGGCATCAATAGAAGCGGAGAGAACAAAGGAGATTGGGAATCGGATGCTGCATTATTAAGGTATATCATCTTGGGGTATCTTATAGTTTATAGTTCAAAGTTTATATCTGTGACGTTGAGATTTGATATCTGTAGAATAATGATTATTTTTTAAAGCTTGAATAATGAAAATTAAGGTGTAATAACATATGGTTGTATATCAGGTGCAGGAGATATCCCCACAGGGTCTCAGTAAAAAGGTTAAGAACATGGAAACCGCAAAATTGGAAATTAATCAAAAGTTCAAGAACAAGGAAAGAAAAAAAGAAGGGTCTCAACCGAACCTAATCAAGAAAATGTTGTATATCAATGAGAACAAATAAATACACTTTCATAGACCCTAAGAATCAAGACACTTATCTATATCTTGTCCAGAAAACTCTAACTTAAAGAGGTGCAGTCTAGCTTATTTCAAAATTGAAAAAAATTTATGATAGATATTAGGAAATATTAAAACTATATGACTAATCAAGGTACTCTCTCTGATAGGGTATGAAAATCGTGCGGCGGTGTCAAGCCAAAGGGAACATAACAGAACGGAATGGAACCAACAACATATTCAATAACGAGACATGTCAAAAAGCCATCATAAACAGATGACATTTCCCATATTGAGTGGCGAAAGTAAAATTTAATAATAATACGACATCGACGACGGCCAAGTCAAAGTTATTATTGTTGTTGTTGTTGTTGTTGTTGATGGTATTGTTGTTATTGTTGTTGGTGTGATGGCGTTACGTAGCACTGGGATTGGGGATCGAGGTCTGCAGCCGAGACACGGGAACTTCTACAAGGCGGCAACACGTCAACAACGAAAATTGACACGCCGACATAAACACTCGCACATGTTGTCGTGGCCCGGGGCTTGGTGGGGGGAGACGCTTTACCCCCCCTTTCCCCTAGCCACGCCCACACGCCCGCCGCCTCTTGTGGCGCCCCCTGTCGAGCGGAATGTATAGCAAAAATGTCAATATGTTGTTCGGGCTTGTCAGGCCTGTCATGTCACGGCAGCAGCACCACCAAATCGTATCTCAGTTTCAGGCAAACAGTGCACACTGCCTAAGATGGATAAATATTTGAGCTTAATTTTATTAAATAGTTTTTAATCTATGTTTTTAATAGAGATATAAATAAATAAATATGTTTAAAATAAGTTCATGGATATAAGGCTAATGATTTACCGCTAACTTCGTTATTTTTTGAAAGACTTATGCTTTCCCATTCTTAAAATACGTCTAGAAACGTTATTAAATTTATTGAAATTTCAGAGAAATACTTTTAATACTTTCCATTATTGATATATTTTATTTAATTTGATAGTTATTTGAAGAAATTGCTTAATATATCAAACCGGTTTCCTACATTCCATGTTGTTTTAAATTGTCAAATAATAAAAGACATATTGACATATAAACATAATTAAAGAAATTTAATACTGATTTATTATATTAAAATATTATTAAAATTAAGTACTCTCATTTTTATATCTTTTAATTTAACATTTTTGTGTCTTAATTATATACATTTCGTTCATTGAACCATGCTTCACTGTAGTCGCTCCCCACTCTTGCCCAGAAAATGCCGCTTGCACGAATGTTTGTGGCACATAATTGAAAGCTAGCTAAATTAATTTCAATGCAAAAGGCGCCAACCTCGAACGGGTTTGTTCCCCTCACTCTCACCCAGCTCCACAGTCCCCATTTCCCCCCTTCCCCCCTTCTGCGGTGGCAACAACTGACTTTTCACACATGACTGACTGAACGACTTTGACTGGCAGCTCGTTAACCGAAGCTTCCACTTAGTTAACTGATAGTTAGCGTGGGCCAAACCTAACCATTTTCTGTTCACATTTCTGTACATTACACGTGTAGGAGTGACCCCAGGTCACCGGGCTCACGACCCCACAAGTCTCACACGTATGTATAAATTATAGTACAATCAATGGGTACGTAATTTGAATTGAATTTACAAAGCTAAGAGTTGATAGAAAAGATTTAATAGGTAACTGAATAATTAATCTATTTAAATTGCTAAAAAGTGATTTGGTTTTCGATATGTATACTTGAAATTTATATAAATATATAAAATTAAATAAATCGAGAGAAGAGTCAAACTAAAAGTTACTTGTGAGATATATAGGTGACTAAAGAACATTTGCTTTTACCTATATTAGGCTAATTTATGATAATTTTATTTAGACACAGGTCAAACATGAAGAGAAGTTATTTAAAATGATTTGATTCTTATATTATTATATTAATATAATATTATACTGAATACTATTATGATGACAAGTATTTGATTTGGATTTATTAATTTATGAATTATGTTTTTTTATTTGTTTTAATAACATTTGTATGTATTTATTAAAAACAATAATGTCAATTTAAAACATTTAAAAATAAGAACTTTTCGCATATTTCATCACTTCTTCCTTGATCTTTCCTTATTGTTTTTTATGATATTTATATGAACTTTACCTGAATCCCCTATTTCAAAACGATCTTCTTCATCATATCGATCTATTGATCCGAACTCGAAGATAATTGTCTCTATTCAAGTGAGCGGAAGTGTCTGCTCATTGTGTTTGTCCCTTGGTGATTTCGAGGAAACTCAAAAACTACATCTCTTGGGAACCACCCTACTTGCACCCTACTTCGTGGTCATTTAACGCTCTGTCATAATTCGTTTCCTGTTTATTCAACTACTTAAGAGTGACAGCGACTTTTGTGTCAACTAATAAACCGAAAAACGAAAGACTGGCAGCAAAACTGAAATAAAAACGAGTCAGCGAATTTACGACCATCCTCAGAACGTGTCCCTGTTCCTGTCCCTGTTCCTGTCCATGTCCTTGTCCCGGGGGGTTGACCAATGTCGGGGAACGGGAAATGCTCATACGGGTGTGTCCTTATGTGTATCAGTGCCGCCTTAACTGCGGTACGTGTGAATGGCCCTAGAAAGGAAAAGACACAGAGTCTCCTTGGTCGTAAAAAACAAAAGGTCCTCCCCCCTACTCCAAGTTGGCAGGAGATCGTAAAAACTAACCACCCATCTCTCATACGCGTATATTATGTCCTTTTTTCTTCCCGTCGCAGTCGTAAACTGTCCCCCGTAGTCCTTAGCCAAAGTCGAAGCAGCTGTCGCCGCCTGCTCTTAATAACTATTTCTATTACACTTGCCACTCGCAGCACGCAGAGATTGCGGGGAAAAGCAGGGCGAACAGGCCTTGGCAACATTTTCTACTTATCTCCGCAATGCTTAAGGAGCTGATCCCTGGGGGCTTAAGGATGCCACAGCCGACGCATAAGGATAGGGAAAAAGAACTGCTAGAAAAAAATCGAAAGATAAAACTTTGTCACATTCAAGTCCAGAGTACAGGGAAACCATGTTGTTAGGGTTCTTGAAACCTAAAGCTTGCATGTAAAATAATTAAAGTTTTGTGTTCTTTAAAGCAAGAATGGTAAAGGTAAAGTAAGTCATTTGTATAAATAACTGAAATTATTTATTGAAACAGTTAAAGAAATAATTTAAACCCGTAGGACTTTGATGGTTGTAATTATATAGTTACAATATGAAATATTTAGAATGATGATGGCTATAATTACATAGTTACAGTATGAAATATTGAAAAGATATGTAAGTTTTTGTAAGTTATTGCAGATAATTCATTGTAATCTTAACTATTTAAGAACAAACATATTTTATTGATATTTTATTTTATGCTCCCAAGTATTTCTTGATATTCAGGATCTAAGAACATAATGTTTTCGAAGGAAATCGACATACTTAATCGAAATCATCATTGAAAAGCCTGAAATGCTATATCTGTACTGAATACGCAACTCATTCGAAACTGGCGCTCATAACTCTCAACTAATTTAAAATAATTTATAACGGGCGTTTGTCACATAAATCAAGCCGACTATAATCCTTTTGAACGGGGCGCTCGCACAAAAGGAGCTCGACTCCATGTCACTTGAGGATTTATATCTTCCTTTTTGTATCTCTCAGCTGAGCTGAGCCGGCGTAACATCGAACAGAAGCCCTCAAACCCCAGCTTGAAGTCGGTGCCGAGGCAAAAGTCGAAGACAGGATTGGGGCGGCGGCCTCGTTTGATGTGCAAACATTATTAAAAAGCCAATAAAACATTTAAAAACAGCTTGAAATTTTTCATTGTTGAGTTTGCTCCCCTCGCTCCACGCCGCTTTCTGTTTTATTTGTATTTTGCTTTTGGAAATTGAAAAAAAAACAGAAGAAGAAGGGAATGAGCCTCAACAGATTCGAAGACTTATTAATGCGACAACAGCGGCGATGCCACAGAGCAGCCGCGCAGACAATTTAATATCTTTTGAATCCCTTTGAGCTTGTACCGAACGCGGAGGCTGTGCGCAGCCCGCCGAGAACGGTAGCACACGAAAATGTCAACAATCAGGGAACAATCACATTTGGCTTGCTGTCATTCTGGCAGCTACCAATATTTATTTTAAATCACCAACATTCGAGTATTTGCACTGCGAAAAATAACTAACAAAATCAATAGAAAACAAGGGGGTTATAGAGAGATATCACAAAAGTATCTACAAGTTTATTAATGACTTTAAAATCACATTTTAAACTCAAGGAGTTCCCAAGTATTTCTCGCTTGGTTTCTAGTTAGTTTCAGGTTGGTTTTGGATTGTTTTCATATTCCATTTAAGCTTGGTTTCCGGTTAGCTTAAGAAAACATCTCATATATTATTTGAAAATAATTCTCTCAGTGCACTAAGTTACCTGATTGGTTGGTCGCCAGCTCAGCGCGTTTATTTAGGCAGCTACTGTGTTTGTTTTTTGGCTTCCAATTTCGTTTGAATCCGCTGCTCAAGTCAGTCAGACAGTCAGTCAAAAAGTGAATACAAATATCTTTGACAGCTACTGTGTGTGGATCGTGACAGGGGCTAAGGAAGAGCTGAGCCACACCGACTTTGAAGTCCGCCTGAGTTTGAGCTAAGTTGACTTGCCCATCATTCGATTCATTTCGTCTTTGCCAGCCTTTTTGCTTTTGTCATGTCATGTCTCGGAACTCGGCTTGAATCTCAGCTCGGCTCGCAGCGATTCATTTCCTTTTTGGTTATTTTAGACGATGTGTGACACACATTCCGCCTGCATAATACGGCGATACTTCAAAGGATACTCTCGAACCGGGGGCCTCCTTGGGCGTGTGTCTGTGCGGCTTTGGTCAAACGAAACAAAGCCGAAAAGAAAGAAATGGGCCAAAAAAAAAAAAAAAAAAAAGACCACAGTTGCCAAATAAATGCGCCTACGGCCATTCACAATTTAAAACAATGCCTACGGACTAAGACTCCTCTGGCCTTGAGGCATATTGCTCATATATTCCTGGAATCACATGAGCTCCTTTGACAATGTTCATTGTATCTATCATCCTTAACTCAGGCTATATATTGTTAGGTACCACAAAAATATCAACAAGTTTACACAGAGAAAATTAAATATTCGCAATCAAAAATAAACTAAAGTTGGGAAACAAGAAAGCTTCAGTCCAAATTTGCTCAACTTTCTGTTTAAAAATATTTTCATAATTTTGTTTTTCACTACCTTTACTACCTGTCCACACCCAAAAAAGCAAATATATATAAATATAAATAAATACACGCACGTTTTTATATAAACTTAAGATGGGCAATCAAATATCACTCATACGCCATATGAATAATTCATACATTGCAAATGCAAATGCCCATAAAATTATACAATTACAAAATATTAAAGGCAAATTATGGTTAATAATTTTCAACGCGTATAAACCAAAAAACAAAGCCAAATCGAATGAATATACATTTATGTATATGTATTATATGCAAAATATAAACAAAAGGCCCAAAACGAAAGTAACGAAATGAGACGCATGAGGAAAGGTAAATGGTGCCGACAAAGTGGTCGCTGTCTGATCATTTCATATATCAAAAGACCATAAAAAAGAAACGCGCTCGTTAAGGAAAACGATTCCAGGGTAGTCCAGACTTGTTGATACGCTAAATTTGATCTTTCCAAATTGGAAATATTATTTAAATATATGTTAACGGGGAAGGATATTATATATAGTTTATGTATGCCATTTGTCTTGCATAATTTTGTAAATAAAATTTACCTTTTATAATAATTTATTTAAGTTTAAAATATAGGTCTTGCAATATTTGAACTGTATTTAACATTTGTTGTATGCTTTATTTTCCATTTATCTATATATATCCATATCTCTTGACAATTCGTATACCCTTTCAAATACAAAGAGAGTTCCAGGGTATCTCATTTATTTCTATGCACGAAGAAAGAGCTGGAAGGGAACGAGACTGCCATAAAGAGTGCCAACGTTTTCATAGTGTTTTAAATAGTTTACGATTATTGCAGGGCATCCCATCCAAGCAACCGACCAGCATGAAACTAATACCATTGGGTTGTGATTAGTAAACTGTTGGCCTCTTTGAACTAACCCGACACTTTTCGGCTTTTGTTTAGGGCTGGTGTTGAGGTTTTCCCGATGCATTTTTAATTAGGGTACATCGACAGAAGTCTAAAGTGTTGATAATCATTGAATTTATCACCTGTGAGCCGAGCCTCGTTACCAACCAATCAATTAAAGTTTCCCTCTCTGGCTTCGTTTTTCATGGATAAAGTGAAAACTTGTTTGTGGCAAACTGGAACCTAACGAGAGTTAAACGCTTCATGAATGCATTTAAACGTTTTACGACGAACTGTCACTTGATGTCATGTCTATCACATCACTTCCACATCGGTTTTAGCTTTACTTAAAGTTTAATGTAATTATTATTTTCAACTCAATGTGGGAAGTTGACCAAAAACTCTATTTATTATTAAGGGAATTCCACTTGTTTAGTTTTTGTCTAAAGCCTCTAGAGCTTTCTCACGGGCTTTAGTTAACATGCAAAAGAAAAGGTATTTGAAAAATTATATAACTTGACAGGATTGGGGTAAAGGAAAATCAAAAGTAAATCGCATTTTTGCTTTTAAGCAATTTCCGCACTCGCACACTTTTAACAACACTCCAGAAAGGCTCAAAATGGGAATCCCTTCAATTCTTTTCCTGTTGCCAACAACAAACGCAATCAAAAATCTAAAAAATCTGCAAGTGCCTGGCTGCAGTCCTTGAGTTAATGATATACACTCACTTCAAAAGGAGAGTGTACAGCGCTGAAGGGGTTGCGGCATCATGGATCCTGAAGAGGGTTCGCTAAGCCCTCACCCCGATTTTATTTGGTTTGAGGCAACATTGTGTCAAGTTTAAAAATCGCAAAGAAAGCAAAGCCATCGAGCTGGGGCCCATTCAGAGCCGGCTGAAGAACCCGATTTGGGTTGCGCACCCCTTGACGGAGGATAATGCAAACACTCTCGCACACATGAGCCCGATAAGGGTAGAGTCCCGGTATCCGGGACGCGAGGCACTTGAGAGCTCGGTTTTTGAATGACTGACAACCTTTCTTCTCCGCTGAATTGCAACTGTGAAAACAATTAAACTCTAGACATGAAAATATTTGCCCTCTCCATCTCCATGCTGCCCCATAGTGATGTAATAAATCCGGCAACAAAAGCCCTAATGCCTCAGTTGACTGACGCTGGTCCTTCCATACCCTTCCCTCAAGTGTCATCCAAGAGAGATACATAAGCTGTCGGCTATACGGTTAACAACCCCTGCGAAGGGCTTGATGATATCCTCACTTATCCGATAAAATCCTGAGAAGGTATTTAATTTGAATTAAACCGTGGAATAGAACGAGCTGGTCTTTCCCATGATCGGCAGCAAATGTCACTTCCGAGTTGATTTCGAACTTCCTAGAAATCGCCTCCGCCTCGTGTATTTGGGAATTGGTCGAGATCAATAAATTAGAAAAGAACCTTGAGACTCCCAAAAGGTAGCTCACACACCAGCGGGGTTCCAGAGAAACCAAAGTCGAGACGAGGGACAACTTCAAAGGACCGACTTTATCGAACAGAAACGAATCCATTCATATACACACACCAAAAATGTGCAAATATTTTCACTCAGGCAAATTTCTTCATAATTCTTGCGGCACTTTTTGCTTGATTTCTTGTTTTTGTGTGACAATGTGGTCGACAATGGATAATGACCACTGTGCGTGTCCAATGGCATATTAAATGGGATTTCTTTGGCCAGGCCCAGCCTCTCTTCCAGCGAAATGTGTAAGCAAGTTGAAGTTATCATGCCGGTGTGAAAGGTGTTTTTCTTTCCTGTTCCGGCTTTGTCAAACAAACTACAAGTCGGTAGATACCATTTGATGTTTTTATAACCATTTTAGGGCTTACAAAAAACGGAAACTATAGAGTGTGTTGAGGGTATTTGTTCAGGTTCTCTTCTAGTTAAAATTATTCATTTGTAACATTATTTGAGGATTATAAAAATATCTTACGCTAACACATATCAATCTATCAGATAGGTCTAATTAAAAGAACTTTCCTTGCTCAAACGACTTTACTGAATAAATGTATTCTCTGCTTAATGAATTTAATTTCCTGCAACTTTAAATTGTAATTTGGAAAATACTATATACCGACCGTTTCGAAATGCAGCTGGAAAAGCGGGAAAGCAGCTCAAAAGACGGTCAGAAGGGGGTGGTGGTGGAAAGGAGCTGCAGATAACTGACATTTGACTGTCAGATGCTGTTGGCTCTCATTCGTTAATGTCAGAGGCAAGAGTTAATCTCGCGTGCATTTCAAAACAGTGCAGACAGAGGCGAGGCAGAGCAGATGGAGGGACGGGACCAGGAACCAGGGACCAGGAACCCGGGAACCACCCAATTGGGTTGCCAGGGGATCCAGTTGAGGTACGCAATGGTCTTTGGGCTGTATTGTAATCAAGGCTGGGATACAGCCCAACTCTGGCGGTGAACAGGTAAAGCTACAGGAACGGCGGCCAAGGATATCAGACCAGCAGCACTGCAGGTTTCACTGCAGGAAACTATTTATTAATTATTTTATTAATATGACTTTCATAAAATTTTACTTGGAAACTTAAATAAAAACATGTAGCATTTAAGTCGAAAGTTTGCAGCAGCCATCATTAAATTGCTAACTGCAATGGTAATCATACTATGAAAAGTATTCAATCTTTCTGGTTTGTTTCTACACTCCTAAGGAGCTGCTTAAGCATATAACTATCCCTTATAGGGTCACAAATATCGTCTTACACATGAAAAAATGTTTACTACAAAATATACTTTATTAAAATACCCTTGGCAACTATATAAATATAACAAAATAAAGTATAGCAAGAGGTAAACTAACTCTATCTTAGGACATAAATCTTTAGTATATATTTCTCGCTACGGATGGGCTTAAAGTTAATTCTAAAATTGCCCTGTTTCAGATTCGTTTCTCTCAGTGCACTGGTGAATGACCAACTGACTGACGTACTGCCAACTGGCAAGCATCGGGTGCATCAGGAGAATGCACCATCTGATGGATGGTTGAAAGCAATGGCAACAAGAGAGTGGGAGGGTTGGGCGGACAGAAAACGAGATTGGAGATGGGGGAGATAGGTCGCCGGCAGAATATATGAATGACATGGCAGGCATATGCCCGCCAGGATGATGATTCGGAGTCCCAGTACGGGATTGAGGCTCGAAACTGGACCTTCTGCTCCTCATCGAGCCTCTTCCCGCCACTAAGGAAAGGTGGTAATCCCATAATGGCGTGGGAGGTGATATGGATGCTGGTACTGACATTGGGGAAATACAAAGGTCCAGAGGCCACTCAGCACACTCAATTGAATTGCAACTGTCAAAAATTTGTACTTGTGGGTCATATACAAGAAACCGGAGGTATGTAAGGTTTAATTACTAGGAAGGAGATCATGTAATATCAAAATTATCCCTATTATAATTTTACCTAAAATTTAGTTCTTTGTAACACATAAAATTTATTCAAGCTAAAAAAGAATATTTTGTGAAAACTACATCTAGACAATATTTCAACAGAAAGTTCAATTTAAACAGGAATGCAAGGAAAAACTAAAATAACTGAGGGGAAAACATGATCAGTAAAAGTGGAACAATAAATAAAGTAATAAACCTAGGATATTTTGCGATTAGATCTATCGTGTTGATAGTTAAAAACATTGTTTCGATTAATCAAATTTAACGATAATTCATTATTTTTGTCAATGTATTATATCGAACTTACCATGTTAACACCATGTGTGCTCAACTGTAAGATACCCTAGGCTTGTGTATTAAACGAATACCCCAATATTTTTTAGATATAAAAAGGTTTTTTGACTTGAAAATCATATATATTTTTCTTTTCTAGAATTTCAACTAGCTTACAAGTTTATTAAATAATAAACATGCTTTTTTAACATTTCCAAAACGAACTCAATGAGCTAGATAATAAGGCCTAACTTCTCAGCACTTTGCAGTTGAGTTTTTCCGAAAGGGTCTCCTTGCATATAAGCCATGATATAGTGGCAAAGTAATTTGAAATGAAAATTAATGACATGCAATCAATTTTCGTAGTCGTCGTTATTTGTTATTTTGATGACTTGCCTTCTGCACACTCTCACACACACAGAGTCTCTGGCTTTCGCTCTCTCTCGGCCATTTGTCAAGGGCGAAACAATTGGGAGCACGAAAATGAAATATGTCCGCCGAGCTGGAGTAGCTCAGGCTCAAGCTCCAGGAGTGAGACTGAGTGAGAGGAAGTGGGACAGAAAGCAGAGAGAAAGAGAGACGAAATGAGAACTTGCTTTTAACCGCAATATGCTTAAGTTGCGGTTATTTATTGTCAGGCACTGTGAGCACGGCAAGTAAGACAACGGCTATACCCTGCACTTACAGGGAATGCAAAAGTTAGGATCGTATGACATACAAAAAAATATATTAAAAGAAATAATGTATCCTTAAAATATTATATTTAACCTTCTAACGTAGTTAAGTGTTTAATTAAGTTTTAAATATAAAATATCATCGTACTTACAGGGAATGCAATTCTGTCAGGATTGTTTGACCTAAAAAAAAATTCGAACAAATTATTTTAAAGCTTACAATACTTTATTATAAGATTGAAAAGTAGTTAAATGTTTAATTTAATGGATTTCCAGTTCGGAACTTAGGAATAAAATATATCCATAAAGTTATTTGTAATCTTAGCTTAAATTAAAGTTTTCACTTCGCCGATTTGTATTTTATGTTGTCAGAATTTAAACCACTTTGTTGGTTTTTAACTTTGTCTTATGTTATCCTATGGATCAAGTCACAAGAGAGGAAACTAAATTTGAGAAGACAAAATTGATAGACCCTTTCACCTTAAAATAAAATAGATCATAACTAAGCTTTAAATATTCGCATTCTTTGAAACAATTTGATATTGATTGATTGATATTTTTATATGCCAAATTTGTTCAACAAATCAATGTTTTAAAAACTCATAACTAAGCCAAAAAAGTATTAATATTAATTCCGAAACCCTTTCTGTATTAGTTTTTATTAGCTAAATAAATATGCTTACTCAATTTAAAATTTTTTTTAATTTAAATTTTTTTTCCAATTTTTGAAAATTTCAATGATGTAACCCCTTATAAAATTTTCAAAATTTTGAAAAAAGTTAATTTTAATCATGCCTAGATGGATTCGGCTGTTGATGCTGATCAAGAATATATACGATTTATTGGGTCGGAAATGACTCCTTTACATTGTTACAAGCTTCTGACTAAAATTAAAATACCCTTCAAGGGTATAAAAATCTATCAATAAAAGTTGCTGTGTATGTAATGCTGTTGTGTTTTTTTTTTTCTACAAAACTTGACGTTTATCCCTTTCAAATTTATCTTTCACGTATAAAGCCCTTCATGCCTGATTTGTATCGACACATTTCGCCCGCATTTTGTATTCCGGCTGTCAACGCCAAAAGTTCAAACTGATCAGCTCTTGGCTCCTTTGGGTCACACTCGCCCCTCCCAGCCCCCGCCCCCCTATCGGTGACTGACTGACTGACACGAGCTTACGTTTTTACTGTTATTCAACCCCCTCCCCCGCCCAACCATCTCGACTGATTGATGGGCGACAGCAAAAAAGTTGGCACTTGCTTTTGCAGTGTGTTCAGTCCCCACAACCACCCAAAAGCCACCCACAACCACCCACTCATCTGTGCTGGGAACCCCCCCCCTCCCAAAAAAAAAGTTGTTTTTTGGAAAGAAGGGTCTAACACTAACCGAAATAAGTCATCGCGTGCTGGGCTGCCATCAAGCCAAAGCCAAGATTGATTAGTTATTGAAAAGACATCAGCAAGGGACTTTTGGTATAGGAGGAATGGCTATTGATATCCTGTATTTGGATTCATATTTATAAATTTATGGATAACAATGTAAAGAATTCTTCCACAAGAAACTGAATATTTTTAAAAATTAATTGGTATACTATATAATTATATACATTCTAAAATTTACCTTAGGTTTCCGTAAATATTAACTATCCATTATACAATTTCGACACTAAACAAATTATGTATATATGATTATATAGTAAGATATCATATATATTTTAAATTAAATATTTTTAGAAATTTCAATTCTTGAATTATTATTGTTCTAAAGGTAATCGGTCTCCAATATAATAATTAAATATACCCAATAATCATGGACATTATTATAATGCTCACTTCACCTATAAATTTATTTATTTCATTTTACATATTACTATATTTATTTAACATCGCATAAATTATAAATACATATTAATAATTTTCAAGAATAAAATCAAAAATTAAACTTTAGAATTCATTTCTCTCGGTGTAATCACTTTGGTGCCTTTCGAAATAAGCCATAATGATTTTTGATCGATGCGTCCCAGTCCGAGGACGTCAGCGGATCATTAACAAAAATAAAACTACCCCGAGAGCTCCTTTCATCCCTCCGCCGGCGATTATGGAGCGTTTCTCGATTCCTCGTGCATAATCATTTTCAATAAATAATTTTTTCTGCTACCCCCCACTTTTTGTTGTTGGCGTTTCTCTCCTCTCTCTGTCTTGACGCAATTTTTTGTTGGCTGGCATAATGACAGCATGACAGGATAAATTACTGCCAAATGAATGAGGCAAAATATGTCTTAAGCGACACACTCACACACACAGAGACACAGACAGCCACGCCCACTTGGCGCTGCCAAAAGCCAAACATCAAAAATTATTTTGCCTCTCTCCTCCCTTCGACTGTTGTGTAATTTACCACCAAACAGTGTGGCAGAAGGGCAGAAGGGGAAGGGAATGAGGGTGCTGGCAACGCCCGCATGGTAAAATTAATAGGCATAATAATTTTTTGACAGCACCCAAGGATAACGCACACACACAAAGCCACGGAAAGGCAACTCATCAGAGTCCTTTGCATGCGGTGGTAGTACATTTTTTTTCTTTTCCCAACATCGGAGCCGGGGAGCCCGTTGAGTGACAGGCAGGTTGATGATAAATGATGTCGCTGATGTTGGTCCGGGTTGCGCCCTGCTCCTGCTCCTGCCCCTGCCCTTTTTGGCGGGGGGAAACTTGCCTCTTGCCACGTCATGGAGGCAATCATTTGGGGGTCCCCTGCGCTACGTATCCTTCACATCCCCATCACTCTTCCCCGTGACAGAGACAGTCGTCGTCGTCGTCGCCTGATTACTTTGATGACGTTGCCACATATTTGTGTGGTTTGGTCCCCTGCCCTCTCTTCAGGCCAGAAATTCATAACATTTTCTGCACTCTCACTTACGTTTCAAAATGTACAGGGTATGCGGGTATATTCACTAACGGAACTGCTTGAACACAATAAATTAAATCATTTTTAGTGGGAGAAATTGACTGGATTTAAGAAATTTGTAATTTCTTAATAATTCCTAGGATAGCTCCTAGTATTATTATATAAAATTAATTTAATTTATATATACATATATTGATTAGAAATTTTTAAATATAACTACAATTACTTAAGCAACTGGGGGGTCGTTAATACCTTAAAGATTAAATTCTAAATTTTTAAATAATCTCAAAGATTTTCTTCATTCAACCTAGTCTTTTAGCAATTCACGTGGTAATATTTCAAGATTCTTTTACTTATAAATGTATTGCAGTGTAACTTTATTCATATAAATTCATTAAAGACTTTTTTTGTTAATTTATAATATCAATATACTACCTTTTAAAATATATTTCTGGGATTAAATCTTGGGTTATATAGTAAATTTATTGAATTCATCTTAACCTTTATATATTAACAATGGTATGAAGTATGTAAAAAATTATTTATTATATTAAGTTTATAATATATAAATATGTATATATTTAAATGATAAGTAAAACTATTAACATAGAGAAAATCTTAGAAATTCTTCTAAGTTACAATAACTAACTAACTTTTAGATTCATTTCTTAAAATTCTAGTGAATTCTTAACCATTACTTTCTTGATCACTGTTTAGATATTTCGACGTGGCAATGGAAGTTGAATAATTAATTGATGAAATATTTTCGTGCGTATGTCGCTTTGACATTGAATAATTGCTTTCCTTTTTGGGCAAATCCACTCACGTGGCTGTCTTTCTCTTTTCGCTTTTATCTATACAAAAATAAACGTAGGCATAAGCCTAGAAAAACACAAGAATCTATATAAGATAAGTGCCGAGTCATCAGGATCTAATCTATCAGTGGCGATGTGTCAATTTAAAGTGTGAGAAAATTGCTGGGGAAGATGAATGATGATGACAGGACGGATCATAATGGAAAAGAAAAAGTAATTAGTGTGACTCACTACCAGTCGAATGGGTATATTTCATTTACAAAATCTATTTAAGACTTTAATTTTAGGTACCTTGTTATAGGGAGTTAATTTACAAGCAAAGAGAGGTTATAATTATAAACTTAGTCTGATAGGTTATAGAGTACCTTCCTAATTAACTGAAATCTGAGTGGAAATGTCATGGGCTCTCACTGCTGAGGTGGAATTTTTGACCCTGGCATAGAAATTTAAACCAAGAGCCGTCAAACAATGGACTCTGTTCTGAGCCAGAAATGGTCTCATAAATAAAACAATTGAGTTAAGCCATAAATCAAACACTTAATACAATAGTTTCCGCTTTTATTATTATGTGTTCGCTTTCAACTTCCCAACTACGCTGTGCACTCGCATAAAATTGCCATAAATTAAAATAACAGTAAAATAAACCACCGAGGAGTGTAGAGTGCTGCAGGGAAAGGAGTACGGAGTACAGAATAGGTAACCGGGTGTGTGTTTGTGTGTGTATTTGTGTGTGTGTTGGCCATTGTGAGGCGGCCTAAGCTCACAAATTAGCATACAAACTGTCTGGCATAAAATTCGCCATTGAAAGAGACCAGGTGAGTCGCACGATAATATTAATATGTACCTCACTTAATCATAAATGCCCGGCGACATGCAAAAACCCCTATTTCCCCGCTTCAAAGCAATTGATGTCTATTACACATAGAGAAACAAATGAAGCTAGATAGTACATTGAACAAAATGAATCATTTGATATTGTTGTCATATTGATATTGTAAAATGTATTTAAACAAATAATTGTAAAAGAGATTTATAAGGCATTATAAATTAATTTCTTGCTTGATATTGATTAAAACAAGAGTAACTAAATTATAAATTAACAAAAACCGATAAGCTGGTAAACACTTTTGAATTTAACCAGCTTCATATTAAGATATATAAATGTTGAATCATTAATAGTTATATTATATAAGGTGATGAGCCTGTTAAGGCACCCAAAATCAATAAGAAAGATTTTGATTTTCTTTAGAAAACGTCCTCAGAAGCTTAATAATTAATAATGCATAATACTTACAGATCTATATGTTAGGGATATATTTAAAAATTATACTAAACGTACAAATTACAATATAGTTATCAAATTTAGTAGTTCTTATAGTTCTTATAGTTTCTAATATTGTTCTTATATTACTTACTGGCCTAAATCGACTCGACTGGTGATGCGGATCAAAAAATATAACACCTTTAGAGATCGGAGTGCCTTACTTTGCCTCTAATACTAATATTTTGTGAAGGATTTAAGTACTAACATTCTTTTACCCTTTATGTTTCCGAGAGGGAAATAATTTTCTTCTGTAGAATAATATATTATTATATATTATATAGACTATCATATTGACTCTTTCATGCAACATTTCCAACATTATTTCTCTGAGTGTTCCTACTCCCAACCAGTTATATGTTATTTCAGTTGTTGGTTTTTGCTATTCTTTGCGAAAGCTCAGTTGTCAGGCATTTGGGGATTGGGCGGCTCTGTTCCAACAAGTTGCATGCCGCTAACTAGTTAATAATAATGCTTTGGACAAAAAGTGGCAACCTGTGTGACGTGACGGGTTGCATGACATGCATGCGGTGGCATGGGTGGCGGCGACTCTATGGTCGTGAGGGGGTTGACTTGGCCACCCCGGTAATACTTAGACCCAGATCGAGTCCGGCCCAAGCCGAACCGAGACTAACCCAAATTAGAAGCTTTTCAGTTTTTTGTGTTTTTTGCCACGTAATTTATGACCGGCACTTTTCGAGTCAATTCAGCCAAGCGTTAATCGTCGTTTGACTCGTTTTGCCCGTAGGCCCAACAATGCGCATAACTCAAAAGACACTAGACAACATAGTTTTGCTTTTTAGAATATTATTAAAATTATTATAGCCATGGAAATAAGGGTAGTATAGCCTTAATGCCAAGCAAGAATTTATATGCAACACCTAAAGGGTTTTACTCAACAAGTTCTTAGCAACTTTTGTCATGCTACGCGTATTGTGCAACATGTTTCTAGCAACATTTTGTGCTTTTCATGTGTCCTTAGCACTGTTAAACGTAAGTTTTTCATAAACTACCGCATTATTCGGGGAAAAAGATAGCCATGTGCTTTAGTTACCAAATATCTAACATTTGCTAACACTCCATGGTAGCTTTTCCTATTGTTTCTATTTTAAATAAATAAACTTCTGATATCTTATATTAGTATATATGAAATACTTATGTTTCTAGATACTCATCTGTGTTTTTAACGTAATAAAGCTTATTATTTTATTATTATTTCATTATTATTATAAAAGGTAAAAAAATGGCATTTCTTGTTGTATAGTGAAACCAGTCTAGATCGGTACTGAACGAGGACAGGGGTCCAGCACTTTGTCGCATTGTCGTTTATATATGACTGCCCGCCTGCCTGCTTCGCCGGGTCGGCGGCTACTGTCCTACTGTTATGAGTATTATTATTGTAATTTGCTAGCTCCGACCCCACGTTGACAGCGTGTCATTTCGTATCGTTTTGTTTAGTCATAGTCACAGTGGGTCCCCTTCCTGGCGGCGGCCCTGCACTTTGTTCCTTCGCTTCGGTTAACTGGTTCGCTGGGGCTTTTTTTCCCTAATTTTTTGTTATATGGCATATTTCATAATTAATTGTGAAATTATACACAGACATGTGTATGCAAAAAATGGTTGGACACTTGGAATATGTATGGGTTGTCAGTTTTTCTTTTATACACATTTTTTTGATACTGGTTTGTAAGTTTGGAAATAAAAAAGTACTTCTGATTTTTAGATTAAAGGGGACTTATGAGTCTTACTTTACCTTTCTTCTATCTTCTTGTCTAAAATAGTTTTAAATTATCTTCAAGTATGGAGAAGTTTCAATTAAATTCAAACAACTCTCCAATGTTTAACTCAAGTTAACTCTTAATCTCCATTGCTATAGCATTTTTATTGCTTCAATTGCGAAAAACACGCACAGATCTAGTACGTAGGCCCTGGGCCATATCAAAGTCGGCTGTCCAAAGTTTCAACTCCCACAATTCATAGGAATTAATTGGTTTTCATGGAGGTGGCGGTGTCCGTGTTGCGGAAGGAACTACTTGCGGACAGCGAATGTTGATGGCGATGACGACAGCGACAACTGCATAAATGTTTCTGAAAGGTGGAAATCATGACTAGGCGGCGGCACAATGCAAATCAGGAAGCGAGTTGAGCACCTGCTGGAAAAACTGAGTTCAGTCGAAGGAACTCAGGTAAGTAGTATGCCTCGAAGGACTGCGAAGGAACTCCTCCCCCTTCCCACACCCACACCCTCGCCCAAGCAACTGTCATTGCCTCGTAATGGTGGTGCCTGAGTTGGGCCTTGGGGAGGGGATGACGTGTCAACTGTCAATTTGTATTTGATAAGCTGTCACTTGGCCTCCCCCCAAGGATTCGTATTGCCACACACACAAATCACAACAAATAAACGGCAATTGACAGCGACAAGCGAAGGAAGAAGCGGCAGTTTGGTTACAGTAAAGACTGCCAATGTGCGATAAGAACAAGAGTGAAAGGTAGATTTTTATGTGTAATAAAATCTGAAAATAATACATCCTTAGTTGGAAATACTTAATAATGTAAATTTATATGAGAAATGACACAGGATATTATACAGAGTTATACTATAGCAAATTAATTCAAATATTGTATCAAATATGAATACTGAAAATATACATAGGTATGATTAATTGATTGAAATTTTAAACAAACTAAAAATATAAGTAAGTAGAAATTATCAATAGTAGTATTAAAACATCTTTAAAACTAAATTGTTGAAAACATCTCTACACTTTTACCATGATCCCAGTTTAAAATCAATTGAAGTTCTTTGACAATGGTGCATTTGTTTGTTAATAAATAGATACGAGAATAATCTTTATTTTTGCTATACCTTATTATTCAGGTATATGCATTTCTGAAGACATTTTTGAAATAACATATTTAAATTCCCCTTATTCACCTGGCATATAATATTATGTATAAATGATATATCTACTATGATGTATTTAATATGTTTGAAGGGCAATTATTCAGCTGAATTTCTTATGTTACTCAATAAGGAGTTCAATATATCATTTGAAATTGAAATTGAAATTTAGTATTGTAAATAAATTAATATGAATAAGTACTATAAATAAAGTTATATCGTGCTATAAAAATAGTACAGAAGACACCTGCTAAGTGAACCAATGAAATTTCTCTTAATTTGATTGAAAATCAATACCAGGAATCTGAAAACACCCAAACCTGACACACTCTGTAGTTTCCCCTCTGGGATTCAAGTCAACCTCTAAGGTCACACTCAGCAATTGAACTTTGTCATCGGAGGCGCGTTTCTCCAGCGGACTGCTAAATGCTCGTCGTGTCAGGAGAGTTTATTTGTCTTACTTATTTATGTTTATGTGCTCTTCGGGGGTGCCCCTCTTCTTAAACGCTGCTAAATTAGGCGCACGTCCGCTCCGGGATGGGGGGCGGGATATGGTGCAAGGGATATGGGACCTCCGATCCTGCCCACTCCCTCCCCCTGAAACATACGCCCGCTCCCAGGGCAGCAGCTGTGCCTAATTTATTTCAGTGGACGTGGCCCCGTTTCGGATGCTCGAATCAAACCGAAACCCAGAACGAATCCCACAGTTTGAAGATTTATTTCATTCTGAAGAACATTAAAATTTTACAAATTGCTTTAATCAAATAAATTGCCGCGTTTATGGTGATAAATTGTGTGTTTGGGGCCAGCAAGTTTTTTGATTCAAGACTTGGCCATTGAAGGAAGTGAGAGTCCGAGTGAGTTAAATGCAGTGTGAACAAATTAATGGAAACGTTGTTACAAACGGGTTATATTTTCTATATATTAGATAATATTGTTATTACCCTTAAAGAGTTAATAAGTCTACTCAGTCTAGTTCACAAGTTTTAAATCATTTTTTATGGCTTAAAATAAAATTTAAATTGGGTAGACCTTCCATTTCCTCAGGGAACTAGTTATTTCAACATAATTAGTTTGCATCTAAAAGAAACCCCTTTCTGTAACCAGACATACTCGTATTAAATATAATTTATGGCTGGCTCCAATTTATTTTCAACGCCAGCAGAACTATTATAGTGTTTCCATCTTCACTTAAGTTCGCTTCCGATAACGATAACGATAAGTATCTGGCATGTATATATAACGCTGTTTCACCTAAGTGACTCTTTTGCATAATGAATGAATGAATGAATGGACGAGTGAATGTGAGTATGAGTGTGAGTGAAGAAGCCGGGCGTAGAGAACAAGAAGAAACTTAATGACTTGACATCTGCAGACATGGCCACCATAATACTTTGTATGTAAATTTCGCCAATAAAGTAATTTCTTTTAATGAGCCGCGGGCCAGAGAGAGAGCCGCATAAGAATTGAGAATGGGAGGGCCATTAAGTATCGCATAAAGTAACAAAATGAATTAGGCCCCGACAAGATGATGATGATGATGGTGATGGCATGGTGGCGGTGCCATGGTGCATGCCCCATACCCATGCCCACGGCCCCTATCAACTCGGTAGTCTCGATGCGCGGAAGTAATTGAGTTAAATATGCACAAGATGACAGCATAAATTATGCGCCTCACAAAAAAAAGAAACAGAAAAGAGTTAAATGTGGTCTTGTGGCAAACAAAGGGTAGTGACAAGCAGCAAAATGACGAAAAACCTACTCATCAGAGGCCTGGGAACCGCACCCAATGGAACCCAAATACCACTCAAGATCAAGATCCCAGACCAGAGAAAGGGGTGGAAATCTTCAACTTCCATTTCCATTTCCACTTCGACTGCTGGCACTTGAAAAAGTATGCATAACAAATTCGATAATGAACTATGAAATTTTTGCCAGATTGTAACCCTTTTGAGCCATTGTCGGAAGTCCCTAAACCCCTGCCCCTGCCCCGCACATGTCACAAACGGAATTTATTTTGCTGTCATAAATTTTGAAATAACAATTATTGCTATTTATAGCTGGCAAAGGGAATCCTTGGGAAGGATTTGCATAATAAATGGTCGTTCCCGAGGAAGACGTATTTCCTCTGTCGCTTTGTCACAGTTTCCATAATGGTCGAGGGGGTTGATATCGAGGAGACTGAGAAAATATAAATAATGGAAATGCTGCGGGTTATTATTTACCTTGAAGATTTACTTGCTTACTTGATACTTTTCTACAAGTCTGATGGGTATTACATTTAAATCACTTTAAGAATACAAAACTAACCCGAATAGGAACTAAAATATTAAATATTATATCCCCAGACTTGTGTTTTCCAGTATGTTCCATTCGATCCGGGCATATTGAAGCATAAAAATAAATCAACTGTGAAAATTGAGCAGTCCTTGGCCATAAAGTATACATTTGTAACGCAATCTAAGAAAAAAATATGTCGAAAATATGCAAATCTCTTTCAGTTTTCTCTTGCCCAAACAACCTTCCATAATTTTCATCCGGAAAATTCGATGGCTACGCTGTGTGTGTGTGTGTGAGAAAAGTTTCGAGATGAAAAATCTGTGTATAGGTAGGAGGTAAATTTGTCGGCTTCCTCACCTCGTCCATTTTCCATTTAAATGTAAATTAATGGTCAGTTAAGCTGTCAGCCACGAAGCCAGAGTTTGGGTCTCATTCAGTCCGTTCTGCGGCTCTAACGATTCGGGTGGATGATGGGAATCGCCATCGCAGCACATCACAGATTTGTGGTGTTAATTTGCTGTGAAATGTTGACTGACCAGTGGACCAGTGGACCAGTTTACCAACTTACCAACTCACCAGTTGATGCCATTTGCCCGTAATTAATTGTCTGTGTTTAATGTGGGTTAATTTTATTTATGGCCAGCTCGTTATTTACATTTACAGAACGTAAGAAACACAAATCTTCACACGCCAAACAATTACAACAAAAAAGAGAGAAGGAAAAAGAAAATATATTTCAGATTCATTCCCATTTTTTCTCTGAACTCCTTTTGTCTCTGTATGTGGCGTGGCAACACTGACAGGACACTTTTGACAGGCCAGAGACAGCAAGGACTAAGCTTCTGCTAATGTCAACAGCAAACAGTTCAAAATGTGCAAAAAACTAAACTTGAAAGCAACTTATAAAATACTCTTTAGCGAAAGAATATTTATTACAAAAGATGAAGAGTGTTTAAATCATAAAGGATGTATAAAAGAGTGTTCAAAATTATAAAGAAATTGCTTTTTAAAACTGCTTTCCTTTCGGATTAGCATCTTGGAATTTTGGTTCTTGCGTAATAATACTTTTTCGTTTTCCAAAAGCCTGTACTGTAGGGCATTTTGGAAAATATAAGACTGCATTGTGGCAATGCAGGAGGGGGTAAAAAAAACAAAAGCCAAACAATAAGCAACAATGACAGTGGCACTGGCAGTTGTCTCCTCCTGCCCCAGGACGACCCTTTCTGCCACTGACAGTTGTCAACTGCTGTTTGGCTGCCTCCATTTTCGTTACTTCTTCACTTTGGCTCTCCTCCTTGGTCCTTCTCAGCTGGTTTTTCCGAAAAATCTTCGCATTTCGTTATTTTCCTCCCATTATTATTGTCTGTGTGCATCGCTCCAGTTATGACATTCAGCATCAGTCCGGAGCTCACCTACGTTGGCAAATCTAGTTCAACTCCTCTCACTTACCTAGAATAAACTCACAGCATTGTTGTCTTCGGCTGCGACCATAAATTTCCTCTTAACCAGTTTAGCAGAGGGGAGAGATGGTGGAGAATATCATAAAATTCGAAATGAAGTACGCTCGACATGCCTCGGACGCTGTAAAATTTATGTGACAATTTTGTCCAGAATAAATGACTGCAGACTGGCCAGCAAAGGATGCCCCATATGCGTATGTGCGCATTCAGGTTTATGCTAGGGTATCTACGGGGTATACTCGATCCTAGATAGATTGATATTTTTCTAAATTATTTTATAGCATACTTTTGAGATATGACTTGGACTTGACAAAGTAAACATGGGTAGTTACAAGTCTAAATATGTTTGCAAGTAATAATGGGAATATTATACTCATTCCTAAGGGTATCAAGGATCCCTAACGAATTTCCTTGCTGACTGCTTTTCACAGAAATTAGTTGGGTTAAAAGGCAGGCACACATAGACGGGAAACGAGAAAGGACTCCGCTGCAAGGTCCTGGCCAGCATTTGGCTCCGTCGATTGCCATTCCACAATGCCCACAAAGTGGGCGCCCACTAAAAACTAACCCACTGAAAGAGGGGGATTTCCCTCTGTGGAGGCTGCGGCTTGTGGGCGGATTGAAGGAGCGGGGGGTGCGGCACTTCAGCACTTGGTCTCTACGTTCGCCTTTTGTCTGTTGTCGGTCATGTTGCATAAATCTCATTTTGGGCTTTATTTACTCGCAAAATGTTCACGTTTCGAGCTGCTTCCACTCTCCCACTCCTGTCTGGCAAATAAATTCATTTAGTGGCATTTAGTGGCCCCCTTTCACCTTATTGTCCGTGGGCCATGACCATGGCCCACCCTTAGGAAAAACCCTGGGTCCAGGATATTGCGAGTGTGTCCCATGTGTGTGTGCATTTTATGGCCGTTCCTGCGTTTTTGCGGCACAAACATGAAGTGAAAATTACACACAGACACACACACATATGGAAAATGTAGCGCAATTGTTTTGCCCCCAAAAATGATGACGGAAGGGGGCAGCGTGTGTGTGTTGTGTGTGTTTCCGGAGTGTTGTGGCTGCTGGATTTGGCTTTAGTCGGCAGTTAATTTTCATATTTTCTAGCCGCACTCACATACCAGCCTTCGGCCACCCCTCTTCTCCCCTGCACTGCACTGACATTTAGTCGTAAATAAATTTAACAATTTATTTAGATTGCAATGACAGGCGGATGCTATTAAAAGCGAAATTTATGGGGTCCTTTTAGCGCTCTTCCAGACGAGGGGGAAATGAAAGATGCACAACTGAACTTAATGATGCAACGCCACAGAAGCTCTGGGGAAAAGTCGGAAAACTTTAACAATTTTTAAAGTTTTTGTGACTACAAATTCATAAAAAAGATTCAAAATTAAAAGAGATATATTTCTATAACTCTTATAAATCTAATAGTCTTTACAGATTTTTATGTAGCTCATTCCTTACTATTTTTTCTTATTTTTGTTTTAAATAAATACAAATACAACCACATAGAAAATGCTTTCAGGTTTCATTTTACATAAAATACCGGAAATGTCATTTGAAAATGTTGAAAGATATTGCCAACAGGTGCCTCGAAAAACCCAACCACTTGACCCTAGAAAATCTCATGAATTAGAAATTTGAACCTGCTGAATGACATATTTCCAACTTAAGTAGACCACTTGACTATTGAGCAACAAAAGAGGTTCTTAATAAAAACAGCAATTCGTTTTATATTTTGTCGTCCGGGAAAGGAAAACGGAGGTTAAGGAAACTAAATGACATTATGAATGTATTGCGGATAAACTTTATTTATTGGCAGCATTTAACTAACCCCAAAATAGATGATAGAGAGAGTTCGGAAAGGGTTAAACTATTTTCTGGCAGAGAAAACCCCTTTGAAGGGCAGCCGTGCATTAAACAAACTTCCTGCAGAATACCAAAACCCATGAATCTTGTCAGCCGACACTTCCCTTTCCAATGACAGACAGACAAAACGGAATTAACCCCCGTTTTGGTTTTGGATATACTTTTGTTGGCCTGAAATTGACTGATTACCCACAAAATTACTAACATTTATTGTACGTAATTTGAGACATTAATAAAACTTCCATTCCTATTTGCTCGCCTCGGGTTCTCAGCCTTTGGTTGGCATTAGTTTTCCCCGGATGTAACCCCTTTTCTGTCTGACAGTTGGCTTCTAACATTTCAAAAATTTGTAACATTTGTTTCCCCGAAATGACATTTGCTAATTAGCCTCTGGATTGTTCCGAATTTGTGGATGCTAATTAGTTTTTATTACCTCGGCAGGAGATCTGGTTGAGTCCTGGTGGGAATTCATTAGAAATTCAAGAATTTTTTATAATAAACTTTGGGGTTAAATTAAATGTTTTGCGGTAAAAGAAAATGGGAAATACAGTGAAGTTTATAGGAGATTGTTGCGGTGATTCGTGAATTCCGAAGTTAATTGAGAATGATATTGGTAGAAGTCCTTACTTTTCCAGAGTTTTTCACTTTATTTTATGTTGTTTTCATTTAAATAACTCAGTTTAAAAATACAACTAAGATGTCTTTTAAATTTTTTATGTATTACTTTTAAATGTATTACTTTAAAATGATTTCATTTAAGAGACCCCATTTTATGTGAATATTTTGATATTATAGAAGGCGTTTTTCAGAAGAAGTCCTCCGAAAAACCTACTTAATTCATATTGTAGTTGAATTTTCCATATATTATTCTGGTAAAATGATTTCCTTTAAAAGAATCTCTTTAGGGGACATCACATTTCTGGGTATTCGAATATTTAAATATCATAAATAGTACTTTCCCCGATATTTTCCTCCGACAATTGGCTCGAGTGTGTAATATATGGCCGGACCGATGCCAAGTGTTGACGGAAGTTGTGAGAACCATTTATTTTTTCGTTGGGGGCTCGCTTTTGTTAGAAATTCGAGGAACTAATTGAGCGTGTCTCATGAGGCCTCCACGACACTTGAAACAAAACGAAGACGGGCCAGAAGCAGGCAACAGCACAAGACCCAACAGACTACCGAGAACTCAATTTACTTTTTCATTAAGACGAGCTGAGGGGCTGAGGATGAAGAGGGGACAGAGGATGAGGTTGAGGATGGGATGAGGTTGAGATTGAGATTGAGGACGGCTGCTCAGGATAGAGAAACCGAGGTGGAGGGCAGGCACTTGAGTGCAGCTCCAATTATGGGGAGAAACTGACGTCAGTTTGCGGCTCGACTCATAATGAAAACATTTAACCTGTCGTCGTCAGTGATTCAACATGAAAATCATTCCGCGACTGGGGGATTCGCTTTTCCCTCTGTCTATCCGCTTTTCAATTATTCGAGAGAGAGAGAGAGATGCCCAACGCCAGGGATCCTTTCGAGGAAGCTGGAAAAAAAGAAGAAGGAGCACTTGAGTGGGGAATTGACAGAGGGCCTGGGTTTCAAGTTGAGTGCATAATACACCTTTCCTTCTGCGCGGGCTCCTTGTTGTCATTAATGAGACGTCTTCCTCAGACGATTCTGGTTCGGTTTGGATCGGTTCAGGCGTTCCTTTTTGGATCCGCTGCACAGTCATTTCCACTTCAGGTTGTCAAAGACTATGGACGAAGGCCCTCGTCATCTTTTGTGGCAGCCCAGGTTGCCGCAACCCCTCGACACCCGTTTCTCCCAGTGTGTGTTGTGTGTGTGTTTTGGACATTTCAAGCATTATGTCGCGCCTACTTTTTCCGCCTTGCGCCCTGGATTAAATGAGCGACGCCGACGTCTTTCCTTTGATCTTACGCTTCGTTTCTAATTTGATTATAAACGCACTCTATCGAGAAGGAAAGAAAAACAACAAAGCACTAGGGAACTTTTACAGATTTTCGGCTGTTTCATTTGATACCCAGTAGTAGCCATAGACTCTTATTAATCCTAAATGTAGTTTGACTTTATCTTGATCATTCAAGAACTGATTATTTCGATAATAACGAATACCAATTGAATGATTCTTAATTACTATTTGAATTAGATATATCTATTTAATATTTAACTAATATATTTAAGGTCAGAGAGTACACCTTATTCGCATCTTAAACATCTTAATTTTCATTCCACTCGAACTCTGGCAGACCTACTCCTTCTCCTGCCACTTCTGGCGATGAGTGCGCGCCGCGGCTTACTCAATGACGCGTTGAAAGTGCCATAAAAAAAGGACATGAAGACATCCCTGGTAAGATGGGGGCAAGGAGAGAGAGAGGCAAGACAGCTGGCAGAGCGAGACAAGACATCGCCGTGGCCCACAGGGCACACAGAAAAACGAGTGGGGGTTAGGTGATGACAGCATTTTAAATGAAATGAAAACGAGATGCTTTCACTTTGGCCCACAAGCAAATGTCTCACTCGGGTGACTTCTCCCCTCCTTCGGCTTTCATTGCCAAAGTAAGTTGAAGTAATGTCAGCGACCTACATGAGGACTTGCTCCTTGAAGGGGGAAAGGTGAATGTGGCCCAAAAGTGGAGGTTGTGGATAAAAGGCTTGATGTTATGGCCTCCTCAAAAGCCGATTATCCCAAAAAGCCTTAAAATGCTAACACAAATCAATCCGGGGAAGTGATGTGACCAGCTGGAAGCAGGAAAGAAGTAAAAGGAATTTTAAGAGTATTTTGTTTTAGATAAAATTATGGATAGCATTATTTATTTTTCAATATTTGACTTTAATAATATCTTCAGCAAAATGTTTTGAATTCTAACAAGTTTTTAAAATGCATCCAATATCATCAGATTTTAAGAAAGTATATGGTGCAGAAGGCAGAATCCGATCTCTATGAAATTGTTATCGAAGGATCGATGCAAGAAATAATTGACTTTTGGCTTTTGTTTCCTTTAAATGTTTATTGTTTTTAGACAAAGTTTTAATACTTTCTACAATGTATATTTCTGTAACAACTTGTGAAACTATTAAAAACTTTCTAGTTATTATAACATAATTCTATATATTCTCCTTTATATTTTTGTATAAATAAAATTCTGACAGTTTTATTCTCAAAGATACTTCCATAATACCCCTTCTTTTTCCTAATGTCTCATTCGATTTTAAGAACCCCTCAAAAGGCACCGACTTTACAGACGAAACCGATATAAAAGGGTGCCGGATTAGACAATTTTCAGACACGTGAAGATAAGCAGAGTCATCAATAAATTAACACCAAAAGCGGGAAAGCGGGAAAGTGAGGAGCGATCAAAATGCGAATGAGTATTTAACGCTAAGAAAGCGACTGAATAGCAAAATGCCCGAGAGTCGTAAAGGATCCTTGTAAAGACAAACATGCCATGCATAGCTGATGAATCCTCCGAACGTGAACACAGAGGAACACAGGGGAAAATGAGGCAAAAAACCTTGCGCAATAAAAACTAAATTATATCCTTTGAAGTTCAAGTGGCGGCGAAAAAGAACAACAAAACGATATGAGCAACATGTTGGCCAGACATGAAGTCACAGTCAGACCATAAAGATCCATTCAACACACACGAAATGTAAGAAAAAGTATACCTGGTAAGCCGAAACTGGAATACCCTTTGTAGAAATAAGGAAAATTAACTTTTTCTTTGTCTAAAGAAAGTATAAATTACAATAATTAAGGAAAAGGTTATACAAAGGTCTATGAAAAAGTTACAACACTTGTTTAATAAATACACATAATATCCTTTTAGCTAGTAAAGAGTATAGTACATCTAAAATACATATAAATTCCATCACTTTTATGACATTTCTTTGTAGATATTCTTACTATCTTATGGAAGGGTATCCAAGAAAAGGAGCTGCGGGTTGAAACTCTGACAGACGTCGCCGACCCACGCACTATTTAATTTAGTACAAAATTATTATGCGCAACATTAGCACTCGTCTCGGTTTGCTTGGGTTTTGGGTTTGGGTTTTTTTTTGGATTGAAGACCTGGAATTGGGGTTGGAGTATTTTGAGTTGAATTCGGGGCATGAGGTGCCTCAAATGAAGTGTGAATTTTGCTTTCAGACCATCATTCGTGGTCGAGCAAACAGAACACAGAAAAAGTGCCGACATTGTTGTTTCATCTTTTCCGGATTTTTGAATATGTATTTATACAGATGTTGTAAAATCTGTCAGTCATATTTTATTATTAACTTTAGTAGTATACAATATTTTAAATATAATTTAACTAATACAAATAGCTAATACTTAAATAATATCGTAAAATTGTATAGCATTCCAATATCACTTCAATAAAGCATTTATTCAGACTTTTTCGTTTGTTTAATTAATAGAATAATAATAGAATCAGCGATCCTATTTTATCTTAAAATATTAGTTTCGAAATATTTTTTAAAAACCTGTGTTTCATTGTCTTATAAAGTAATTCAACAAATCGGTTACTTAAATGAGTGAAATTCATGGTTTAGTCAACAAGTTTTAAAGTAAAAATTGCAAGATGCTTGTAAGATTTCTCAGGTTGTTAAATATTACTACAGTAGGTGTAATAAATTTATTCTAAATATATTTCCCAAATATTTCAACACCTTAACGTAATATATACTCAAGCTAAATAAACATCGTAGAAAAATATATATATTTTGTATTTTAAACGACAGTAAAAATACTTAAATATGTCTTTCTTTAAGTCCAATTAATTTTTTTATGTATCCATTACATGAAAAGACATATTAGTTAAGTTCTACGCCAAAACGTAAACACGTTTTTTATGCTGTCTGAAAAATACAGAAAGCGTTCAGTATACCCCATATATCATAATCAAATGGAATGAGCGAAGGAATACCGATTCAAAGGCAACTCAGCCCAGCCTAGCAGCATCAGCAGGACAACAAACAAAATATTTATGGCCAAACATAAAAATCTTTATGACCTTCCCGATTCAATCAGAGCAGAGCCAGAGCCAGAACCGGAGCCAGTGCCGTCGCAGACCCAAAACAACAACTGGGCCAGGTCCCAGTGCGACTGGCGCTTCCTGGCGAACACACACAGACACACACAGGATATAGCCATCCATAAGGTGTTTCCCCTCTGCAGTCCCCATGTGTGCTTGGCTTGATAAAGAGAACATAAATTATGGCCCTATATATCATGGAAAATCTATCGACAACGTTGAATTTTTATGACCTCCCGAGGAACAACGCAGTTTAACGAGCCGGCGAGAGTCTGGCCATGTTTATTGATTTACTTGCTAATTTTTCAGGCAGGCAAAGCGCAAGGAGTGCGGTCAATCAAGGACATCCGAGGACGAGGCCTATCCCGATCCCGATTCCGATCCCGGCAGGCCATTGTCCTTGATTTATGGTCCGTCATTCATTGCCAGCCACCAAAGTTGACACTTCTGCGTATATATCCAGCTCGGGTACAGGGTGCAGGGCTTTGTCCTTTCAGTCAGTCACTCCCCTCACAGCAGACTGTATCCTGTAGTATCCTGACATTTTGACAAATAATTTTATTGATGCTCAGTTCCATCGCTGTCTCTGTGTGTCGTCTGTGTTTGGTTTTTAATTGTCGCTCAGCTGCGCTGGACGCACGTGATAATTGCTCATTTTATGACGCATTTATCAAAGTACGTTCCGAGGTCTCGTCCTTGGCATTGTCCTTTGTTCGCCCAGCCGTCGCAGTTGTTGATTCTTTGCATCAAGCTGTGTCTGTGCCTGACAGGACCCCGGTCTCTCGGTCTCGGTCTCGGTCCACCTCCTGTCTCAGATCCGACAGTCACGCGTCATTTATTTGGCCGTGACAGTTTCACTCCTGATTGCAGTTTTTCCTCCTTAAAGGGATCCTGGATATGCCAGGATACTCGCTGTGTGTGTCTGTGTGTCTCGGTAAATTGAAATCAGTCTCAGTCTGGACTATAAAATATGCGCTTGAGAGATTCCTTAATCTGTAAATTTATCCCAAGACTTTATAAACTAATAAAAAGCACATAAAGGGAACCTATCATATTTTAGAGTTACAAAACACAAGTATAAGCTCTACTCTCACTTTGCCCTAATCCTTCAGCATGTTTTATTGTATAATAAACACATATTTGATTTATTTTGTAGATTAAACCCTAATCAATAACCGCCGTACATCATTTCGATCGGAAGTTGTAAGCAATTAATACCTAATGCCCAAAATGGCAATAAAAACGAAAGCCATCGATTTATCATTTAGAATCCTGCACGTGTCAACTTGTGTATTCCCGTTTATATATTTTTTTCGTGTCCTTTGTTAGAAATATATACATTTCTTTGCAGGGGAGCCTTGGAAACGATTAATTTGCTGTATTAAAATACCCAAGGGGGAAGGACGATAGGTAACGCACACACAACCCGCAGTTTTGGCAAAAAAGGATCCCTTTTTTGGTGCATTACCGTAAAATTTCAATGTCACCATTATTCGTTTTCCCTTTTTTTGGGCAAACTATTACGAGATAAATCGCTGTCGATAAATTATCGACAGGCGGCAGGCGGAGCTCGGACTCGATTCACAGCGGGTTTTCCCGACTGCATCCCCCTTCACCAGGGAATATATTTTTTATTTTTCTAGGGGATTCGTCGCTCTTTGTGTGCCTGCTTAGTTCACTTTCATACTGTTGGTTCTATTGAATTTATTGCAGTTTGTTTTTCAATTTTATAAATGGCATTTGCGCCCCCTTTTTCGCAGTACGGAAGTGAGTTATTGTCTTGCTGCATGGCACGTAGACGCATTCAAATCGGAAGTAATTATGGTGGAACATGGGCATTATGAAGAAGATGTAGCTATGGTATTATGGATTAAAGGTATTTCTAACAGGATATTAAATGAAGCATAAAGGTAGACTTCTTTCGTTGATAATTTAAAGTAGTTGTTGCTAAAGGATGGCTAAGAATACCGCTTGACTTGGTACTTTAAAAATTACTTCACCTTTTAGTATTTAAATCTGTTAATATTTATCTATTATTTTGTTTTCAATTCGCTACATTTTATTATCCATGTCTTTGAATATAGATAGGTATCGCTTTATAAACATTCCCTTAAAGTACAAATAAGGTAAAGTTTTTTTGATATTAATTGCCTGGTATTAAAATACTGAATCCCAAGTGGTATAAAATATGACTGCTCTGATAGCTCCTTTATGGGTCCAAGGAACGAAAAAAAAGGTTCTTCAGATGGCGAAATAAAGCAATTATCTGACTGCGGCTGTGTGGGTTTTCCTCCTCGTGCGTAAGTCAACTGAAAATCCGCAGACAGTTAAACGACTTTCCCTTACCAATGGCACCCACTTCACGGATATATATACATACATATATATACCTTCATATTGCCGGAGATAATGTCAAATTTATTGCATTATTTTTCTCTCCTTTTGCTTGCTGTTGTTGCTGTGCATGCGTGAGTTCCCCCTTCTCCACTCTACGCCACTGTGGCCGGAGGATAGAGCCACCCCCCGGTTACACCCCCGTAACACCCAACCCCCCTCCTCGCTCCCCCCCCCCATCTCCTGCTGTTGTGCATAAATCAAAAGGTAAATGGCTGCATTTTTATGACTGCGCCGCCATCGTCGTCGTTCATCGCCGTTCGCCTTTTGCGCTGCTTCGCTTTTATCACACAAACATTTCTGTGATAATAAATGCCATAAAAATGAAGAAATATGTGGTTAATTTTATGTGCTGCCTCCGCCTGCTCTTGGTCGGTGTTGCCGTGGCTTACACAGTACACTTCCTTTTTATATTCCCCATATAAATGTTTTCGCGGCCACAAATTTTCTTCCACTGCATCTCTCTCTTCGCTTTCCTTTACGATTTCAGTGAGAATTTCTAGGGTATATTGGGTCTATGATATGGTTTTATCCTTGGACTTTTGTATTTTTATATTTTATATATAATTTGAAAGTTCTAAAAGACCTTAAACTACTTTTATAGCACTAGGAAATGGATTCTAATACAGGAACTGGTGACCTCTTTTTAAAACAATTTTAAATATAAGCCTGATGCTGATCCTTTAAGAGATCTGTCTGTATTTTCAGTATTATCCTTCGTATTAGTATTCGAACTTAAGCTAGTTTTTTTATAACTTATTTTGGAATCTAATAAATAATCTTCTTTCAATAAATTAACTATAAATACTATAATGTTTCACTTTAACAAGATCTTTCTGTGTCTCTGGTATTATTTCATGTATTAAACTATGACCTCAATTTATGTATTATGTATTAAATATTTAAAATCAAGTACTTTTTATCCTTTTACTCAATTATTTTTTACAAAACCTGTACTGGATCTATACAAAGTTCTTATAACTACTTTGATTAAATCTTAAATTGTCTCATACTTTCAAGATTCTTAATTTCTACGATCAAATCCTTATTCCATTCCCAAAGAAAGTGCATTTTTCTTATTTAATAATAAACAATACATCTAAATTTGTATAATTTTTCAATATACCTTTAATTTAGATGTCTTTGCAAAGTTTTCGCTGCATAAAATGAAGTTATCAGCGGTAAAAGTGTTCCAGGGTGAGCATTTGGTTGAAAGCAAATCGCTTTAGTCACGGTATCAAGGTGTTCCGCACTTCCGCATCGCATTTTCCTTGGCTTCGTGTAATTTATAATATTTTTGTATTATTTATTTGACGCCCTCCTGCTCTCCCGCAATTTGGTAGTAAATAATTCACATACAGGAGCAGCGAATTTATGACGCTGACAAAGTGGCCATAAAAAATAACAAATAATAAGGGAATATGCTCGCGAACGTGTGTACTGTACCTGCACACACACACACACACACACACTATACTATGAATATATACGTACATATTTATTTTGGCAACAACACTTTTTTCGCTTTGTTGCACGCAAAACCGCAAATTATGTCTAAGCCGGATTGTATAAAGTATCGCAGCACGCTCTTACCTAATAAATCCATCATTTTCACCGAAGGTCGAGTGAATTTTCCTCTACCTGTCCATGGACACCTCGCAGGTATTTTACAGGAGGGTCTTAGCCATGGAATTTCGTGGTAACAAAATATCCTTTTAAATGCTCTAAATCGGGATTAAGACTGCCGCTTCTCGGTTTCAGCTTATCGCCCATATTTACACGGATTTTAATTTACTTGCCAGGGGCTTTAAGGGGTTTCTCAAATCTCAGGTAATACTATCCTCTAATGGTTAGAAAAATCGAAACAAGACCTTAGCCAAGTATTTAAATACTTGGGATTTGGTTTAAATTTTCGGGATATGTTTAATATCGATTAGTCCAGCAAGGGGAACATCTTAAGCCAGATCAAGGTTATCCCTCATGATCAGACGAAAGTGATCAGTTTGTGTAGAACAAAGTATCTTTTAAATAAGTAAACGAATATATTCATTCCTTATATTATTAGGTTGAGGTATAAAAGGTTATATTAATAATAAAACATACAACAGACTATAAAGAAAGTAGAATAACACTTTTTATACCCATTGCAGGCTATAATAATTTTGATCAGAAGCATTTAAACCTGTGAATTAGTCATTTCCGACCCTATATATCATATATATTCTTGATCAGCACAAACAGCAGAATCGATCTAGAAACCTAAGTCCGAAATACAAAATTTAAATTTTTTTCAAAGTTTAATAAGGGGTTACTTAGTTAAAATTGTTAAAAACCGCAAAAATTTTAATTATTTGGGTAAATAAATGCAGATGCAGATTTATTAACCGGTTAAAAACTAAAATGTAAATGCTTTCCAAATAAAAATGTATGCATTTTGGGCTAAGTTATTGGATTTTAATATATAGATTTGTCTTTAAAATTATCATCATATATATTATCGATAAATATCGATTTAATGAATTCGAATTATTGTAAGCTTACTTATTTTCTTTTCGATCCTATAATTTAAACACAAACTGATAGGATACATAAGTTCAGACTTGTTTTTTATAAAATACAAATAGGAAATAAGTAAAATGGGAAAATAAATGATAAAAAGGATCGTCCCGTGCAAAAATGTTAAATAATTTTGATAATATTATTATTTACAAACCCTTTATTGCATTAGGTATTTCCTTACTTTTAGTTGTAATAACCTTAAGTATTTTATTCAGGTTATGTGTTGTTAATTAAGCCACAACGATAAAGAAAATGCTATATTGTTTTACATAAGGTAATTTTTCATTTATTATTGTAAATATTATAGTTTAAAATCAATAAAATAGTAAATATTTAATTTAAAAATTTATTTTTTACGCCAGTCCCAGTGGTATAATTTGCTTGAAAATATGAATTCCACTAATTCCATAATTAATGTGATTCGTGCAAAATACAAGTTAATAAATTAGGCCTGCGAAATGAGTGCTAACTGGAAAATGCAATCCGAAGGCGGCGATTAAAAATGCAGCGAAATTAACCAAGCCATTAAACTATTACCAACTTTCAAACTGCCGCAACACACACCAGCTCGATGTGTGTAGATTAATTACGCTCCATACACACACATGCGAGGAAACAGGAAAAATTGCTTGGAAAAACTTTTCGTCGCGACAACAAAACAACGATTTCCACTTAAACAGGAGCCACGAAAAATGGAATAAAAAAAGAGAGGGGAAAACCGACCGCAGAAGTTAATCGAAAAACGCTAAACAAAAGCCACAACAGCTGTGTGTGTGGGAGAGAGAGAGAGAGAGAGAGACAACCGAAGGAGGAGGGGGGCGACAAACAAATTAATTTTTATATGACATTAAAACGAGCGAAGCGAGGCGATGGAAATGGCTGAAGAGTGTGTTTAAGTGTTGAGTGGTTTGCTTTTCGAGCAACAAATCTCAGTGCGAAGACAATGAGGCCTCTGCCGCAGCGCTGCTCCGCTCTGCTCTGCTGCTGTTGACAGCCCCATCAAGCAAAAGAGGCACAGCAACATCTCCCCCAACCCCAGAGAGAGCCACTCTTCGCACTCAACTGTTGCTCTCCCAACGAGTGTTGCCGTGGTGCAGCCAGAGAGCGTGCGAGAGCGCGAGAGAGCTCCCATTGCCTTTGGCATCCATTGCAGGGCGCATGCGATTGTGATTGGACAAAAAGTACGCCATATTTGAAAATTATACGCAGCCTCTCTCGCTCGCACTCAGCAGGCGGCGCTGCTCTAGCGCACACTTGCAGCGCTGCCAACCAGTTTTGAGCGAGCGAGAGAGCGCAGCTCTGCGAGAGAGCATGGCCGCGAGAGAACATCCGGCGCTTCGCCTCGACGGCAGCTACGTCGACAGCGGCACTCGGTCGTTTCAATTCGAATTTTGCCTTCGCCGTGTTCAGACGTGTTCGGAAAAAACAAAATAAAAACCTGAAGCCCACAAGCGCTAGCGGAGTGAAGAGAAAAAACAAAACAAAAGCAAAGCCAAACCAAAACCAAGTGAAAAGCGGTCAGTCAGCAAAAGAGTGAAAAAGTGAAATTCGGGCCCAAAACACCATTTGGCCAGCAAAAGAAAAGTGCTTAGCAAAACTAAAGTGACGCATTACATTTACGCAGTGCTTGGATTAAACCACGCGTTTGCCGTCGCATTTCTGTGGATTACCTTCGGCGGCAACGCAACTTTCGTGGATTACCCATAGAACCAAATAGCGATCGCCGAAATGGTGGTTTTGGAGGGAGGCGGCGGTGTTGTTACCATTGGTAACAACCAGTACCTTCAGCCGGACTATTTGGCCCCGTTGCCAACAACGGTTAGTATTTGAAAAAAAAAAAATACAAAAAAAAACGAAAAATATTGCCTTGAAAGCTAGAAAAATTAGAGGAAAATAGAAAATTAGTTTGGAGTTTTAAAAAGTTCAGAAAATTAATAAAATTTAAACAAATTAAAGTATATGAAGCAAATTGTAGTTTTTAGAATGCTGGTAAACATTAAAAAAATGTATTTATTGGAATTAAAATTTATTGAATTCAAGTGAAGCAAAGAAAAATAAGCTTTGAAAATAATACTTAATTTTTGTCTTTCCAAAATATAATTAAATTGTTGGAAAATGCTCAATTTTTTGTCTTAATCAGAAAACGTTTCTTATTCTTCAGAAAAAATAATAATTATTTTAAATCTAATTTTAAGTGTTCCATGTTAAACAATACTCAAGATGAAAGTTAATTTGATTTATTGCGTTTTGTGAACAGTTCTCTTTTACTTTTCTAAAAATAAATGAAATTGTTCCCGATTTACGGCTTACAGTTTCGTGTCTTTGTTTACGAAATAAATTAAATTTAATAAATCGAAAATGCTAGAACAAATCATATAAAAAATATTTTGAAAACAGATTTCCCCTGAATAAAAGCAACCTTCTTCAAGAATTATTAAAAGACTAACCCAAAATCCTTCCCTTTTATCATTTTCTCCTCAATAGATGGACGCCAAGAAAAGTCCTTTGGCTTTACTCGCACAGACCTGCTCCCAAATTGGAGCCGATTCATCGGCCGTGAAACCTCTGCTGGCGATGGACAAGAACAAGACAAAGCCCGGAGCCTGCTCCTCGTCATCGAACTCGTCGAGTTCCTCGAGCAGCGCCGAAATTTCGGCAGCCAAGTCACCCTCCGGCCAGGCCAAGTCGCCCAAGTCCATCACACCGATCAGCGCCACCGCCACCAGCGGGAGCACCATTGCACCCACCACCGGCGAGATCAAGCTGGCCTTCAAGCCCTACGAGACCAATGTGCTGAGCCACCAGAACCAGAACACCTTCAAGAGCAGCGCCTCGGTGGAATCCTCCGCGGAGCCCACTCGGCCCAGCTCCAAGAACTCCTCGTCCGCACAGGAACGTGTGCCGTCGCGCAGCAGGTCCAATGCCACGCCCACCGACGGCATTAAGACGGAGCCTAATGGCCACGATTCGGCCAGCCGTAAGACTGTCTCCCCCTCGGGATCGGGATCCTCGCAACGCGGCGCCAGTCCCATTGTCCGCTCTGGGATGGAAGTGCTGAGCAACGCCAACGGCACCGCCCAGCATCCCAAGGAGATGAGCAGCATGGCGGCAGCAGCAGCAGCTGCGGCGGCTGCCTACAAGGCCGCCGGTCCCTATGGCCTGAATCCCTTGTCCGCCCTCTGCTGCCCGCCTGGCATGGAGCAGCATGCGAATCCCGCCTTCCGTCCGCCCTTTGCCGGCGGCTTCTCGCACCATCACGCTGCCATGCTGGCGGCAGCAGCCAACGGTGGCTATCCGGGCGGAGCTCCAGGCGGAGGACCAGCGGGTCAGCCGAATCCCTACATCAGCTATCAGAGGATTAAGACACCGGCCGGTGGTGAGGCCATAGTGCCAGTGTGCAAGGATCCCTACTGCCCCGGGTGCCCCTACTCGGCGCACACGCAACAGATGTTGATGGGTGCCCCATGCCCCGCCGGTTGCACCCAGTGTGAGCACCAGAAATACGGTCTGGCCATGGCCAGTGCGGCTGGACTGCCACCGGCGCATCCGTACTCCCAGGCAGCGGCCCAGGCCGCGGCCAATGCGGCAGCTGCCCGCTCCGCCCCCTACGTCTGCAGCTGGGTGGTGGGCGATGCCTACTGTGGCAAGCGGTTCCAGACCTCCGACGAGCTCTTCTCCCACCTACGCACCCACACCGGCAACCTCTCGGATCCGGCGGCTGCCGCTGCAGCGCTGGCCCAATCGCAGGCCCAGTCCCTGCTGGGTACGCTCTTCCCGCCGTCTGCCCTGCGCGCCGGCTACCCCACACCGCCCCTGAGTCCCATGTCTGCGGCGGCGGCAGCGGCACGGTATCATCCGTATGCCAAGCCACCGCCGGGAGCTCTGGCCGGAGGACCGTCTCCCTTCGGAGCCGGTGGAGCCTTCAATCCGGCAGCAGCTGCCGCGGCGGCTGCTCTGGGACCCTACTACTCGCCATATGCCATGTATGGCCAGAGGATGGGAGCAGCGCACCAGTAGGATGGGGAGCAAAGGAAGCACTAGCGTTAGATACCAAAAAGGAGGAGCATATGACCCTGTTTGAGATAATTTCAAAGAAACGAGAACAAAAAACAAAACAAAATGATTGCAAAGGCTGACACATCTCTGGCTTTTGCGCTATTCTGTGATACTAAACTGTAGTTTAAAGAGCGCTAGTTACACTTAAGTTCAACACGAAAATCGTCAAACCACCTAAAGAAAAACAAGAAAATAGTAGCCAGACAGCCGCAAAAAATAGCAGATCACCTTTTTTCTAATCCTTAATGTCTACAATAATCAATTCGCAAGGACACTGTTGCAAGGAGGCGGTTCTCACTCACTTTTATTTGTTCTCAAAGTTCAACCAAAGTTCTTAAGTCTTAGCCGGGACAACACGTTCGATGACTTCCAATTCTGTTAATGAAAAATCCATTGCTGAGATGTTGAAACATTGTTTTAGTTTTAGTTTCGCTATTAACTATTCTTACCATTATCTACAAGCATACAAGCAACCACAACAACCAACAATTAAAATAAAATGTTCTTTAAGTCAACTTTATAAGTAATGTAAGCATGATAAAACATATTTGTAATAACAAACAATCATAAAAAACAGAGAGAAAAAAACAAACAAAAAAATTAATAAATACGGAAAATAAAAATGAATATTTCATATAATTATGTACTGTGTGTAAATTCTATATAGATATTAAATTAGATTTGCTATTTACTCCTTGATGTACGCAAAAACAAAAGCCACAACACGATCTACACAAGAAGCCACAGATATCAAAGAACACGAAAAGTAATTTAAACTAAACGGAAACACATTCGTATGAAATCGAAATATACAAGCAGAAAAAAATCAATTTTGAAAATATAAATCACGAATCTTTCATTTAACGAAATCAAAGGGGGTTGCTTCAAAAATTCTATCGTTCTTCTATGAATGATGTTGCTGATATATTCTTATATGGTTTACTCAGTTAAATTCCAATAATTACATATATCTAATACATATGATATTGATTTTGGATTATATATTCCCGTAGATCAAGTTGCGAAATTCCGTGAAACCTTATCGTAGTAAGTAAAGTAAGGCTTTGAAGGGGACTTAGGTTTCTCAGAACCTATAGACCTCCTAAAATAACTTCGTTTTGTGCGGTGTAATGTATTTTACAATTTAAAATTTAAATTCCTGCTGGTAGAATCGTATTTTCCGCCTCAATTCGAACCGCATTCATTTCGTATGCATCGCTTCGAATTCGGCCTAAAAAACTCAAAAGTAAAGCTTAATTTGAATTTGAATTTCACGAGTGTGGCGTGGATTGGGCAAGCCTTAATAAAACAGTCGCCAGCGACAGCCATAATACACTCAGGCTGAAAATTAAAAATCAATAAAAATCACATTTGTACAAACAAAGTATGTGGAGGAAATCAATTGCCATTCAATGAGTGAATCAAATAAGCAATGAATATACACACATTCGGAAAATATATGTATAAATGTGCTGACAAAGCGAAATGACAAACATTATTCGGAGACAATATGCTTCAAAAATATCAAAATTCGAAGCAAGCGACTCGACAACTCAGTAACAGAAACAATTTTAACAATGGCCAAATCAATGGCGATATTTCGAGTGTATCTCATAAATAAATTAATTGTGACAATATTCAATTGATTTGATTTGAAATTATCGCATTTAGCTGTCAAACGCTCAACGGGCTTTTTTCAATTGTTTCAATTTCCAGCACAATCTTTTCTATATTGATTTTCATTCCCCCCTTCGATCCACTTCAATGTTTCTTTCTGATTTGATTGCGATTCTTTGTGACCGTCAATATCGCTTGGCCCCAATACAATATGTTGCTGGAAATATAGAAATCTCAGTATTGGAAATATCAGTGTTGTGTAATTTGAACATGAAAAAGTGTGGAATAACGACTGTATTTGAGTTATTGTGGTTGTGATGGGATACATTGATATAATTTATTGCATAATATATTTAAATTTAAAAATAATTAAGTGAAATAAGCTTTAGCTATTTAATCATTTTCCTTTTAAGGATGCTATAGCATCTCTAAAGATATAATACTTTCAGTAAATATTATATTCTATTTATGGATGTTATAGCAATTTACAATATCTTTTCACTATCACTGATCAAAAGTGTTTACCAAAGTTTGGAGCATTCTTAACTTACTTCTTTTAATAATTATTTCACATAATATCTTTAAAAATTCGAGAGAAAAATGAAATCATTTTACAAATTTTAACAAAATTAATATGATTATTGGTTTATCCATATCTATATCCATTATCCATAAATGATAAGGTTTTATTTTTAAAGGTTTGTTCAAATTATACATATGTAAATATACTTTAAATATAAATATTTCATGTTTGGTTGTACTTGTAATAAATATTTTGATCTAGTACATGTCTTAAGAAATTAATAAATAATTAAACTTTTAAATTCCTTTATAAATACATCTTAAATTAAACATATTGTCTGTCTTTAAAATTTTCAAATATGGTCTGTATTAAACAGAAAAATACCTATAACCCATATAACCAATATAACTACAAATATCTGGTAAAGTAGCAAGTGCAAGTGTATACACTTCTCAACCACATTCCATTTTTTTTTTTATGATGATTATTAATAACTTTTTGATTCCCCTCACAAGTACCGTCAACAGCCCGTCGCTTGTCTCTCGCTTTGATTGTCTGTTTTGCAGCTTTTGTGTTGTTGCTGCTGCTGATCCAAATTGAATTCATTTACATGCATCATATTTCTTTGTTTTGCCCCGCTGTCCATGTTAAACAATTTGTTTTGATGTCAACACTAGCCCGGCGTCTCCAAACAGCAGCAGCAGCAGCACCACTTCCAACAACAACAACGATGGAAAACCGAAAAAAACAACTTTTTGTTAAAAATAGACAAGCTCCGATTGTGTAGGCAAAGAGAGGGGGGGCTGGGTCTTGGGGACTATTTGGAGAGGCAGAGTGGAGACCACCGACTTCTCTTGAGATCTTGTCCCGCACTCAAGTTGCCTCTTTGGAGGCCGCCATCCAACCGGCTCGTTGGTCTAGGGGTATGATTTCCGCTTAGGGTGCGGGAGGTCCCGGGTTCAAATCCCGGACGAGCCCAAGTGAATCACTTTTTTTTTATTATTAATGCGTTGTATATTTTATTAACTGAAAGTAGGAGAGCTCTAAAAGTATGTCATATTTTAAAAATGAAATGAAAACCTTTATAAGTAATGTTACCATAAATTGGTTTGTCAGTTGAGTTTTGGGTTGTTTTTTATTAAGCTTTAGAGTAACTAAGGGTTTTCAATGTAAATTGTATATTACAAAGTATAAGTTCTAAATATATCACAAGGAAAAATAAAGAACTTAGACTTATTGGTATTATAAGAGCCAGACACTTGAGCTATCAGATGTTGAGTCATTATTAATAATAAAGTACAAGAATCGGAGTGTTTAAAGCCATAAATATAATTATATATATGACAATGCTTAAATACTGGCAAAAAACTTTTATGGCATCTTGTGACTTTGGGCTAGCCCCCGCCTTAATTTATGACCCAATGAAAATTAATTCTAATCAAAGGTTGTGATTTTTTACTAAGAATTTCCAATTGATAGAGGTTTAAGTTATTGAATAAAGCTATGATTTAATTTATAAAATCTATTAAATCTATTTCTAAATTTTATTATTTATTTTATTTAAGGAAATATACTTAACCTAATTATACATTTTACTTAAAATAAGTGTATTTAAAACTTCTACTTACCTCCTTCATATTTGATTAGATTTTGAATCTCATTCCTTGGCTTTTTCGATTTTGATTGGCTTTTTATTTATTAGCCCCGAGAGCTGACAAGTGGTCGCAGTTATTGCCATAAGGTCATAAAATCACTTTTATTGGCCCAGCTGTATATAGAGATGTTAAAGATTAAACGTCATGAGGAGAACTTGTGTTTAAATTTACGATCAAAATAGAAAAATGTGAAAATAATAGAAATATCTCAAGACTTCTATACTAAACTATACTATGATATTTTATACTCTTGAATTTTGTTCCTCTTTTTTTTTTGTTCGCCAGAACAATGTTTCCACTGAACCGAACAATCGCCAATAAATAATATATTTTTAGATGACTGAGATTGCGCGAGAATTATTTGTGGCCCTATATAATGTCGACAGCTGTTCTGTGCAGTGATTTCGCTTTTGCGAATTGATATAGAATTGCACTGACAAGTTGACGTTTTAGATTTCTTGATTTATTTGAACGGAGCAGCCTAATGATTTATGAAGTGTCGCCCAAGATTAGTGAGTGTATGGGTCCTTGGGGTTAGTCCAGATTGGACGTTATATAAGCTGATAATGCCTAGAAATTATTCATGATCATCTAAAAGGAATTTTAAAGATTATAATGCACAGAAAATGGAATTAATTAATATAAATATTAACATATTTAATAAGTGTTGTGTAGCGTTGCTCGATAGATAACTTTCTTTAATGAGCAGCTAATACTGTTACGCTTCCTTTCTTTTTATTAATTATACACTTTATTTTCTGGAAGTTCTATCAAAATGTAAACAAAGTAGTCTAAATATATAATATTAAACTTGTTGCCACTCTGCATTCCAGCTCAAAAGAGTTTTATGACTTCTTCTAATAGGTGGCAAGACCCGCTCGCATGTCGCCATAAATTAAGCGGGAAAAGCAGCTGACTGATGCCCCGGGGCTGTCGTCTGGGCTAATTAACAGTTTTGTTATAAATTACACCGAAAGCCATTACAATTTTTTCTTTTTTTTCGTATTCCCAGCTCCCTTAGAGCGACACTCCCATTTCGGGGGCGTCAATCATGCGTAAACTGACACAGATGTGACATCCAGCGGGGGCCCACTGTGCGCACGGATACATTTGTATCTCTGCGCTGTGCCCACTGTCAACTGTCAACTCCTTAATAATTTTCCATAGTCTTGTTACTTTTCTGTGAAATTCACGCCCCCGCTGCGAGTATGTAGGTACCAAGACAGACCCTCTGTCAACCCCTCAACCTCACTCCATCTCGCATGCTGTGCTGTGACATTGTTGCCGCTGTTGTCCTGTTTTGTTTTAATATTTATGGCTTCCTCGTGTCATTTTCATAATGTTGCGTTTGACACTTTCCCTCTGGGCTCCACCACTCACCCAGAAGAAATACAGAAAAAATAACAACAACAACGACGAAAAGACCAACAAAATCACACATACCATTCACATTCCATATTATCTTACATTATATGGGCGGTCGGCAGGGATCTCCTGGCTTCCACTCACTTTCGGTTTTCCATTTTGCATCGCTGCCTCTTTTGTTAATTTTGTGTAAAATGTTTTTTTTTTTATTTTTGAAAATGACATTTGTAGCTGACACAACGACAACTGTCAGCAGGCACTCGGTAGCGCGATTTATTTTTGGTTTTTCGAGTTAGGTGCAAACAAGAAGATGCAAATACTGGGAAGAGATTGAGATGGAGGTGTTGAAAGAATGGGTACTTTATTATAGAATCTCAGGGAAAATATAATTATCATATATTTTAGATATTAGTCAAAAATAAGGAGTATCTGTTGCTATTGTTTTTTGAAACAATTTCAAGTTTAACGTCCTAGAACATAGTTTTAAGTAAGAAATAACTTATATATATCTTCAAATATATAGAAAATACCTTTATCTTTTTAATTACATTCCTAGCTGTATAACCATTGTTTTGATATTCAAAAATCCCTTAAATATGTTGTCATTTTTCGAAGTTAATTTGACAATGGTTGTTACCACAAATAGCAAGGCAAGTTTAGAAACATATCTTAAACTTTGATGAAGTCTTTGTTTGTTATAACTATCCTTAAAATTGAAATGAATGAAATTCCCAGTTTATATAAATAAATTCTACTAAATAATTAATAAAAAATATCGAATTTCACAACAAACCTCCATGCGTAACTTACAAAAGCTGCTTCAAAATGTGTAAGCCTGAGCTTCATTCAACCATAAATTAAATCAGGGAAACAGGGAATAAAATATGATATGACTAAAGAAAAAAAAAATAATAACACACACGTTCCCTTGCACTTATCTACATATAAATAAATATATACATTTTTATATATTAAGTCGCGTTGAGAATTTATGGCCCTGCAAGGCCTTCCAAGTGAAGCCGCGGCATAAATACTTCAGTTGTGATTATTATTGCACCCAGAGAAATACCTGGCGGAAACAACTGGAAAAGCGACAGAAGTGAAATACCTTGAGCCAAGTTGATTTTGTTGTGGAACACTTCAAAGGCCACCGCGTTTGACGATGATATTTTTTTTTTGTTCTTTTGGGTAGCTTGGCGCTAATATATTATTGATAGATATATCAGTGATATATGTATGCGACACTGGTCAGTGGTCGGGGCTTTGCCTGTGCTTTGTAGATTGTAAATAACCCAAAAAAAAAAACAAAAGAAGTACCGAAAATCTGAATGGGTTTTCTCTGATAATTTATATGGGACTGTGACATGGTGTAGACTGATTTGGTAAATCAAGTTGCAGAGAGAATAATGTCAGCAAAGAAGAGTTAAGTGATAAACTAAGATTCCAGAAAATGGTGTTGATATATCCTTTAATGGATTTTCTATTCCCTTGTCTTTGATCTTGTTTATTAATTAATAGTGTCAAATGGTCAGTTTACAAATATTTCGATTGATTAGAGGTGACTTGCTCACCATGTTCTTAGATATACATATGTTTTTGCTGTAGAGTGAGTTTAAGCCCTTCCTGGACTAGTTTCCCCAACCATCCTTATACCCGCTACACTCAGAAAATAAGCTCTCTCCACCCTGTTGTGGCATATATATTTCATGGCCTGTCAAGATAAGCGATAGGCTAAAGCCGCCTGTTAAGTGTGATATAGTCAGAAGTTGCTAAATATGGGCTTGACCTGCCGCTGCTGCTGTTGATGGTTGTGCTGTTGCTGTTGCTTTTGGTGTTCCTGCTGTCCGATGGCCACATTATTAAGCCAATTCAGCGGCTGCAGATAAATAAATAAAATTTGAAACATTGCCGCAACAATAAAAGGCGACAGTACACGATTTATTAAACGGAGCGGCTGCCTGTTGGTCCAAATGAAGAGGCCAAAACAACAGCAACATCGAGGAGCGAACAGCAGCAGCAGCGGCAGCTGCCACCGTGTTGTTGCTCACATTACTCTTTTTGGACAGAGGGAAACCGACAGCAGATACAAAGATACAGATACATTCGCTATATGGAAACACACAATATACTTGAGGTTGAGGCCAAAATGACTAATGACCAGCGATTATCAAGCGATAAAAGGCACAGAGAGCCAGCAGCAGCAGCAGCGGTCGCACCAACAACAAACATAATTTATTATTGTTTTAAACATTTGTGTTTTGCGCTCAAACGAGATACATTTGTCTCCACCATGCCGCTCCGAAACCTTTTTCTGGCTTTTTGTTCATTAAGACAATATTAAAAAAAAGAGGAGAAGAAGAAAGAAAATAACGAAATCAAAGAAGAATCGCCTTACATATTTATATATAAATATAGGCAATATAGCATATGTAAATTCTCGCCTTTATTCCCCTTTTGTGGCGTAACTTTTTAGCATATGTATCTGTGGCTTCTCCTCTTACTTTTTGTTTGTGTCTGCAACTTGTAATTAGTTGGAGCTTTTTCTACATTTTTTACTGCCTTTCGAGTGTTAAATTTGTGTCGGCTACCAGAATTGTTGGCGGCCAAAGGCAGAAGCCGCCAGAGAACAGACAACAATAATAAACTTGAAGATTCATGAAAGCGGCCAAAAGGAAAATAAACAGTCAACGAGACGTAAATTTAAGACTTTCAGTATTTCATTTCTTTTGTTTCTGGTCTTCTCTATAACTTTCAGGCCACTAAAAAAACCACAACTATACAAAAAATACACTAATATGGTAGAAAAAACTTGAAATAAACGAATTTTTAATGTACCTGTTAAGAAATTTAATATCATTACCAGCATTGCAATATTTTATATATTTTTGTTTGTAGTTGCAAAGTGGGTTATTTTTCATTTGTGCTTAAGTTTTAACTTGTCTGGACAGTATTATATTGGAAAATACCTTCTCAGAAGGGTATTAAAAAAGAGGTTCCAAGATCTTGGCCCGATTGCTATGGCGTTGGTTTCGTTGTAAATGTGAATTGGTGGAAATTAAAAATATATTTATGGCTTAAGTGGCAATAAATTATGTTTCTTGTTAAAATTCTATTGTTTCTACGCCTGTTCAGCTGATGTTTCATGCTTTCTTTTTTTTCCTCTTATATATTTATTTTATTTTTTGTGTATAAGTATTGTGTTATTTTGAGTGAATTATTTACAAAGGGCAGGAAACATTACATATTTGCTCAGAATAGTTTTATTATGTCAGTATTTATAGACTAATTTTACATTTTACTAAATTGTACTATATTATAATTATAAAACACATTTGTAATAAAAAATATAGCAAGAGTTCAAAATTAATCAGTGAAATAAATGAACATTTTCAAAATATAAACGTATTGTATACTTAACAGAAGAGGAAGTCGTTTTTGTAGCTATTAAACGCATTAATGCTGGATTCTCCAACAAATTCATTAACTCATTTCCAAGGAATATAGAAATCAGATTACATATATTATTTTTACAGTATTCATCCACTGGAACACCAAACTATAAACTTGTCACACTTGTGATACTTTATTAACTTGACACTTTTGTGGCTCCACAACAGCGGGAAGAGACAAAAAAAAAAAACAGCAAACGAGATTACTTTGTCTGTTTCCGTTGGCATTTTTATACCCTTGCAGGGTATTATAATTTCAGTCAGAAGTTTGCAACGCAGTGAAGGAGGCACCTCCGACTATATAAAGTATATATATTCTTGATCAGGATCAACAGCCGAGTCGATCTAGCCATGTCCGTCTGTCCGTCTGTCCGTCTGTCCGTCTGTCCGTCTGTCCGTCTGTCCGTTTCTACGCAAACTAGTCTCTCAGTTTTGAAGCTATCTAAATGAAACTTTGCAGTTAGTCTTCTATATACTCTCACTCGTATATATGTCGGAACGGGCCCGATCGGACGACTATATCATATAGCTGTCATAGGAATGATCGGAAAAGTTTTACAAAAAAAATTATAAAATTTTTAGTTTTCAACAGAATTTGATCAAATTTAAGATATAGCCATTTCATATTATTCTACAATTTTGTGTAAAATTTTATGAAAATCGGACGGCTATATCATATAGCTCCCATAGGAACGATCGAGAAATTAATTCAATTAATAAGTATAACATTTTCAGTTTTCAACAGATTTTCATCAAATTTGAGATATAGCCGTTTTATATTATTCTACAATTTTGTGTAAAATTTTATGAAAATCTGACTAATATATCATATAGCTCCCATAGGAACGATCGAGAAATTTGAGAGGAATGAGAATGGCGGTGGCTGTTGTCGGAAGACTGACAATCGCGGTGGCGATAACATTTTTAGTTTTCAACAGAATTTAATCAAATTTGAAATATAGCCATTTCATATTATTCTAAAATTTTGTGTAAAATTTTATGAAAATCGGACTACTATATCATATAGCTCCCATAGGAACGATCGAGAAATTAATACAATTAAATTTATAACTTTTTTAGTTTTCAGCTGATTTTCATAAAATTTGAGGTAAAGCCATTTTATATAAGTCTTAAATTTTGTGGCAAATTTCATAAAAATCGGACGACTATATCATATAGGTGCCATACAATCGATCGTTTGATGTAGAGGAAAAATGCAAATCTGTGAATGTAAAACTGCAAATATAATATGTATAGGTGAATGAAATGAAAGCAGGTATTACTTCATTGTTTTTTAACACAAATATATATAATTTATATTGTATGGATTCCTATTCATAGAAGTTCTATCTGCAAGGGTATATAAACTTCGGCGTGCCGAAGTTAGCTTCCTTTCTTGTTTTATTTTGGAATTGAATTGATTTCATAACGACACAATTATGTTGGTCTAATCTAAATGGAGAGCAATTAAAATGGAAATTTATGGCCCCAGTGTGCCACATACTCAGCGAGTTCAAGAGCCCGGCACTGGCTCAGCTGTCATCAGCTTATTATATTTTATAGAACTTTACAGCTCTTACCGATCTGAGTGATAATTTCCATTCGATAGGCAATTAAAAATTTGTTTAACTAACGAGATGGTGTCGCTCTCAGTCCAGTAAAAAATACTTTGTACTGTGTTTTCCAAGCACTTTCATAATAAACAATAGACGTCACAAGCAACGTCTGCGGTTGTTTCTTTTTTAAAAAACATGACAATCCAGCCTGGAGGTAAATTAAAACAATAATATTACTGGACTGGCAGTTGGCCTACTTGGCTTCCAAAGATAATAAACAACATTTTGGGGGAAAACGACGCAGGAAAACAAGATAAAATCATTCTTTTGGGTCTCGTGATTGTCGTGCCGCCCCATGACAAGGTCTTTCCGTGCTCGAATTAGAGCGGAATCTGTCTAAATTTAGTAGTCATCTGATTAGCCGGTCTCCCCTGACATTTAGATAGCGTATGTTAATACATTAGGAAATCTAAGGCACTCTAGAATTGCTGGATTTTGTTAAAGATTAAACGAGAGCAGGACTTTAATGCAGCATTATATCAACGGTCTCAGGTAGTTATTGTTTGCAGATCTTGGCCATTCTTATCACTACATTTTATGGCATATTGTTTAATTATTTGACTAGGCATGTCTTTAATAAATTCCGAGATACGTTTAGTTTATAGTTGAGATTTTTATTAAGAACATATATATTTATTAAGATACTGCTTCCATCTTTCCTAGGCTATAATCACTTATATACATTTCGTTTTATTTGATTATTAAGAGCTCTTTAGTTCAAAGTTCAAGTTGCCTGTTTCTGTTTAAATCCTCACCTGGCTAAGAATATTAGTATTCAATCTACATTTTTTGCAGTCAAGTGAAACCCCAGTAGTGGCTTTGAAAAAGGCATTAAAGTCATACTCAACACAAAGTCCGGGCGGTCACTCGGAGCTGTCAGTTATTGCCGCCCACCATTTTGGCCAACGATCCCGAGACCGTCCTCCACTCTGACAGTGGCTCTCTTCTCTTGGCCATTTAATCACAGTATTAACTCTTTTGCTGAGCCGCCTGTCACTCATGTCGCTGGTTGTGGGGCAGACGTCGATGTTATAAACACTACTGTCTTCCAACTGTCAAGTTGCTCTAAGTTTTTGAGCGCAAAATAAAAGCCGACTTGACAGCTGAACGGTCGACCAACTCATGTTGATGATGATGATTATTATGTATTTCTTTTACTCTTTTTTTTTGTTTTTTTGCCGTTTCTACGTTTTACCGCCCAATGAAACACTTACACTTTAATTAAAAATGGGCTAAAGTAATATTATGAAGAGAAGGTTATTGTAATATGTATCTTTAATACACTTTAAATGGTAATGACACATGTTTTCGAAGTTCAGATTGACTTTGTTGTAGTTGGAAGTAAAAATAATGATTTTAAGGAGAGTTGATTTTATTAAAAATAATAAATAATACCCCTTAAAGGGATTTAGTTATAATTGAAAGCAAAAATAATGCTGTTAAGGAGAGTTATAATTATAATAATAATTATATTATATTAATTATTATTCTCAGTGCTTGGAAAACACTAGGTTATTAAAAGATGTGTCTCAAAAATATGTTAAATGGTTATGAAACATGTTTTCGAAGTTCAAATTTACTTTTTTATTTTGGAAAGTAAGAATAATGGATTTAAGGCGAGTTGGTTTTATTAATAAACATATATAAACACCCCTTAATTGTTCTCAGTGCTTGATAATCACTAGGTTATTATTAGATGTATCTATAAATATTTTAAATGTGAATAAATCATTTCCTTGAAGTTCGAATGGATTTTGTTATAGTTTGAATTAAGAATAAAGGTTGTTTTTATTAATAAGTTTGTAAGATATACCCCAAAATTATTCTCAGTGCTTGGCAACTTGGCCTGAGACACAGACACAACCGAGAGTCGCCCAGGCACATTCGTTTAGGCTTTTAAACGCTTAGGTCGTCTTATATTGGACTTAACGCGCTGCCCGATGCCAAAAGCCAACTGTTGGACAGCTGAAGACGCCTCAGCTCGATGGCGGCAATGTCTGCAACGGCGACGGCGGCGGCGGCGGCGAAACTTGAAATGAATTTGGACGCGCCTCGGATAATGAAAACGAAACGAGGCGCGCGCGCGCTCCACAAAACGGAGAAAATGGATAAAAAATAAAATAAAACGAAGCAGCACCGAAAAAGTCAAGTAAAATCCCAGCCGACACAAAGAATAAAAACGTCAAAAGTGATTTTGCGGCGCGGTCAGCAGTGAAATCAAAAAGTGCCGCCAACTTTCCTGCCCCTCTTGTTGCCCCTAAAAAAAAAATGAGGGGTCTTTGGTTGGCCAGTGTCCACTGTTAACTGTTTTGTACAAGCTGATGAGCTTTAGGGCGCTTTTTGGGGGATTTTGTCATTTCTGTTTTCGAGTTTTTATTCCCCTCTTTTCTTGTTTGGGGCCTTGCCATTTTTGGTAGGTGGTATTTTTACAGTTTTGAGGTTTTTTTCAAAGTTTTTGCTTATTTTGAGCCACAGTTTTCTCACAGTTATTGTGGTTACTCTTCAGTATTTATGGCAGAAGTTTGGGATGATAGAGAATATCGTTTGTAAATCGATTTTTAAAGAATATCGATACATAAATCGATTTTAATCAAATGTTTTATATTTGCGATAAAAAGTAATTCTTTTTGAGTTTTTGAAATAAGTACTTTAAGATTGTTTTACATTTGATTACTATAAAATTGGTAATTAATGCAGAAAATATTTGTTAAAATTTTCAAAATTTCGATGTGTAGATTTATGTTCAATACCTTCAAATTCGATAAACCAACAGTAATACATTATCTATTATATCATACTTCTTCCGAAATATATTTATATATATACATCTTTATTAATATGTCTAACATTGTCTTAGCTCTATCCTAGTTTTTGACTATAATTCTTTACCTGCTGCTTTGAAAGGCTTTTACAGAAAATCATTATATGAATATCTTTGAAATGTTAGAAATGAATTTCGTTTCTAGTATAAAAAAATAAAGACGCTCGCGCAATAAATTAATAAAAATAAAATAATTAATTAAGATACTAAATTCTTTTTCGCATATTATTAGAAGTAGACTGAAAGCTTCACCCATAAATAATACAAAGTAATAATACAAAAGCAGCTGAGAAATTTCAATTAGTTTCCCATGCAATGAATTTGGGTTAAGGCCTTTCGGCTCTCACCACGCAAAAAACAAAAAAGTGCAGGCAGGCAGGCCTTCTCCTTTCGCCCTCGTCTTGCCAAATGCGAAATAAAACAACAAAAATTGTTTATAAATTATTGATTAAATGACAATGCGGTGCCAGAATTTGATTTATGGCCCGCCAGAAAGACACGCAAGCGACTGAGTGTGAGAGTGGGCACGACAGCGCATTGAAAAATTATTAAGCAAACAATAAAAGATGGCCGAAGTCCGCCGTCGAACGATTTATGACAGCAAATTAAATGCGAGGAGAAGGAGCTCCAAGTTACACAACAGCCGAAAAAAATGAAAGAAGAAAACATGGGAGGAGATGGGAGGTATAGTCACTTGGTTTTATTAATTTATCATTGGACAAAGGCGAAACAAAAGTGACATCAAGTCACTCATCAATCACCAATTACGAAATGTCCGAGGCAGGAAAAACTTTGCCAATAGATTAACGCCGAAACGAAGCCAATGTCTTGTAGGGTTTTGGGATTCTTTGGAGTTACCATCAATTAGCGGACTTAACTCTGTTGACTTATCTTAAAAAATGTTCTAAATAGCGGGTATTAAAAAAGGCACTTCAGTATAATACTCTTCAGTTTCATTCTCCGACATATTTGTGTAAAAATAATTCATTAAAATAATCTCTGGCGTTTTTAATTATGGAAATTTGTGGCCCGCCCGCACCTGTGTGTGTGGCAATCTTATCACTTTCGAAATGGAGGTCTTAACCTAAAGAACTTGTTAAACCAAATTTGCTTGGGACTTAGGGACAAGATCAATGGTACTAATGGAATATTTTTTCAGTTTGAAAGTTCCCCCTATGAATTGCAAGTAAATCCCACTTACATCCTTTAAGAGCCAAAAACCGATTGAAGTTTTTGTTATCAAGTTTTTGAAATTGTCTGACATAAACAGAATGACGTTATCAACGACGCAGGCCTTAATAGGTTTCACCCACAAACTGAATCTCTTGATAACTTGGTTAAGTACAGTTAACCTAACCTTACTTAACTGGGCTCAAAGTAACCTTAACAGTCAGTTCAATACTCATATTAACACAGTTGGTAACACTTCGGTAGGTATATCTGTCTATTGAGATGAATTTCAGGCCTGATCTGGGTCCTATCATGTTGTTCCCACTTCAGATCCGCCACACCCTTATCTACCATTACATTGATTTATAATCCCAGTCTCCGCCTAAGTATATATGAAATGTGAAATAGATTTACAGCGTACATCATCCGTTGGAGGTGAGGTGTAAATACCGGGATTATGCTGCTACTAAAGCTACTACTGGGCTCTGAGCAAATAGGAATCAGTGGCAACCACTTTCGTAACCCCATCATCTGCTGGAACAACTGTGCCAATATTTGCCAAACATTCTGAGATATGATATGAGTATGTCGTTGGGTCGAGAGTTCCTTAAACTATATTGTTTATCAAGTGTAACACGCTGTGTCTCTATTTGTTTTCCAACACTCGGTGTCTCTCGGCCAAAGTTGATTACAAATCCCAACTCTTGACACAAAATGGCTGAGAGGGAATTACGATCGGTTTACCCGTAAATTCCAGTTTTCAGTTTTCAGATTTCACTTTTTATTTGTATATTTTATTTAATTTTCTGTTGACTTGCTTAAATAAGTGGATATAAATCTGGGTGTCAGGGTAGCGAGTTGATTTACACCGAATAATGCGCATTTTTCTCATGTTTAACAGACTTAATGTCTGTTTATGAGTCCAGGGCGAGATCTGTGTTACTGCGTTCGGGTGTCGCCGCGCCATAAAATATATTAACAAACTGATTTATTGCATTTTGATAACCTCTCACTGGGTCGGGCCACTGCCACCACACGCTGTCTCCGACTAGGAACTGTCGCCGGTCCGCACTCACTTCCTCGGTTCTCGATCGACTCGAATAGATTCGATCACAACTGTGCGAAATGACAAGCGGTTTCAGGCGAAGAAGAGAGCTCTTTTTATAATTGCCTTGGTAATTTATGACCCGCCTTTATACATCCAACACGGGAGAGTGTGTCTTTAATGATTTTGTTTACAAACGGATTCGTTTTATTTATTGTTATTATTATTATTATATGCTCTCTTTTGTTTTTGCGTTGCTGGAATCTGTATACTCTTGCAAAAGGTATCCGCTACTTCAGTTTTATACTTTGAATATTATTTAAAACTTGTAGTTTCCTTCGAAGTGCTTATCTGCTTTCACTTGTCTCCAGATTTACTTTTTCCACATATATATATTTTTTCTTGTGTCAAAATATTTACGTATACACATTTCGAAGACTAGAAGAATGATGGAGGAGGAGGGCGACTTTGGTGATAGATAATCCAGGCACTCGACATTTGACGCAATCTGCAAAGTTTGTTCACGTGTGACAAGGTTAATTTTTATTCATAAATGAACTGATAATGCCTCGAGTGTGTAGTGTGTGTACTTATGAAATAATACTCGTGATTGAGAATGACAGACAGGCAGATTGACAGGAAGACAGTTGCCACGAAGAGATAATAGTATATATTTGTGCAGGGGGAAGAACCGATTCAAAATTTTACTAAATAAATGATAAAAATATAAGCAGAAAAAAAGCAAAACATATAAAAAACAATAAATAAATAACAAAGCTATATAATACTATAATTTTGAAACAATAGTACATTTGTCTTCTAGAAATATAATTACATTAAACATTCCACGATCATAAGAGTTTTCAGTAATTAAAATTCCAAAAAATCTCAGTTTCAGTATCCATTTTGATATTCGGTGAAAAAACGCATAAAAAAGTATCTCAAGTCCTCCCGACTATATCTTTCTTACTTGTTTTATGATACATTTGCTAATTTTGTTTATAAAAGGGTTTAGTTTATGAATATTACTCTTGTAAATCATTGCGACCTAAAAACTCTTTTTATCACACCAACTACTAAGATCTTTATAATAAGTGGAGTGACATATGCTGACATATCTAGGAATGAAACCACTCCGCCTTCTGTTGGCTTTCAGTCATTGAGTCATTTACATATTTGCCAACAAAATGTCAGCCATAAAATATAAACTAAAGCAACTGTGTGAAGAGCGGAACAGAGCCCGGGAAAGGCTGAGAAGATAAATGAAGGCGCAGCTGCTGCGGCTACATCAACGCTAATTGCTTTGTGCATCTTACAGATACACGAGCAGAGCGGCGACAGAGACTGAGATACACGGGGCGCGAAGACTCGAAGATATATACGAAATCATAATTCATATTTCTCCTTCGTCGTATCTCTTTGGCGGACTGGTGATCTGTGTGACAGGAACGGGGACGGATAAGCTGTCCCATGGCACAGGAGGGGAGCAGAAATGTCAAAATGCATTAACATTTAATTGAGGCTAATTTAAGGCGAAATATTTCGCTTGGCGTATATGAGAATTTATGCGTCTCATTTCGGTTGGATCTGCTCACGGCTCTTCTTCGGTCCTTTTGCTTTCATTAGGTCTCTGTGCACAGGGAGAAATATAAAGATACTTGGTATATTTGTTAAAAATTGAAGAATTAAAGAACTTGGAGTAAATATACGAATACATTATATATTAAATATCAACTGTTTTAAAAGGGTTTTATTTTTTCCTCTGTATCTTTGGCCTCCTGACAGACGCGGATATGTTTTGAGAAATGAGTGCATTTTGTAAAAATGTCACATTACATTTAATTTATGTAACGTCAACGATGAAAACCACTCACAGAGCTGTATCTTTTGTGTGCCTTTTTTGCTCTGGAAGTGTTGCATGGAATTGCTTAGAATAGTGGTGATGATATTGCTCGTTTGTTTGCCTAATTCCCTTAAATTACAGTAGAAATTAATATTCAAGATTATGTACAGAAAGAAAATGCATTTATAAATATCTTTTATATTTTTTCTATACTCAAAACTCCGCGTAATTCATATTCAGTGGAGAAAATTAATCTCAATCTGGAAACTTCCAGCTATCAATCATTCGGCTGGCAGAAGAACGTCCTCAACGAACTCCACCCCAAGGCCCAGTGACAAAATTTGACAGGAAACTTGGCAGGAGGTCGTGTGCCGCCCCACTCGAATGTAAGTGGATATATGGACTTGGGACCACCAGCTGCCAGGATCGAGCTGCGGCTGTCAAGCTTTTAACCCAAAAAACGTTGTGGACGAATTGATTTTGCTCCTCTCAGCAGGACTCTGCGCCATCTGACACTGGCAGGCGGTCCAATGAGATGTGTTGCCCAAACAGCTTATTTGTAGCCAACTTAGGAATATAATATATTATAAATAATTAAGGGATATTATATATATCTTTATATATTTAAATATGTAAAGTCAGTACTCTCTAAGGTCTTATATAAGGAACTTCTGTCTATATTTAATCTTCCTCAGATGTCAGCACTGCTGTCGAGGCTGGCAAAGGCGTCAACTACCTTGGACTTGTCACTGATAGCCACTGGTGGTTGTGGTGGTGCTGGTGGTGGTGCCGGTGGTGGAGGAACTGGATCTGCGGACCGGGAGTGCTGACTACGCCCAGCAGCTAAACAAAGTTTGAATTGACTTTGTTAACTCGACTGGCGGGCTCAAGTGGTAGATACTTAGGCCCGTGCATGCCGGTCTATGAGGCCTGCTGTGAAATCTGCAAATTGCCGTGTCATTATTTGTTAGCATCAAGCCGAAGCCCCGGCCAGGATGGCGGCGACGCCCCCTGGCTAACCTCAACCCCAAACCCAAACCCAGACCTCTTTCTCGCCCTCAGCAAACACATTGTGCTCGGCGTCAGAAAGTGTAATTGGCAGTCCGCCCGCCCGACTGACTTTGGTGTGGATTGGTTCGGGATCGGAATCGGAATCGGAGACGGAGCTGGAAACAGGACTCGAAATCGGGGTGTAACCCACTGTCGGCTTACACACTCAAGTCAAGCGTCCGAGCGTCCGGAGCCCGGCTCTCTGAACTCAAGCGAGCTGGAACCGAGCTGCCGGCAGACAGTTGGTAACTGTCAGTGGGCATGTTCGACTTGACAGCATAATATTACAAATCCCTGCCGAAAGCAGACAGTAACGATGACAGGACGGCCAGCCGGCAAACGCAACGCAACGGGGCAAAAGGCACAAAAAAAAGGACAACCGCAAAAGCACAGAGTCAGACACAGACGCAGGACGACAGGACGCAGGGCGAGGGAAAATGGCAATCCAGAAAATAAACCATAAAAAGGCATATTTTATTCTTCAGGTAAAATGTCAGACTAGGGGAAAATCATTTTACCCCAAAAACGATTGGTGGTTAGCCAAAAAATTGGCAAGCAATTGCCCTTTCTAGTCGGGAAATTGGGTTGCCCATGTCAGGGGGTAACGTCCTTGAGTTATATTACAAACAAATTGGCTTGATTATATTCCAAAAGACAATGTCATTTTTACAAAAGGGGAAAACAGTTAACGAATATTTCAATACATTTTATATTTTATAAAGAAATTAAGTGTGCATCTAAAGAAACTCGTTTTTTTATTCCAGTTTGTATCAAGTTCAACTAACCATAAGATCTATATTTTCTCTTTCCAGCTCTCCATAAATAACAGCATAGCATGGCGTATAATCAATTAATGTTGTGTAGGGGAAATCACATAAATTTGCGTAACATTAAACGGATCGCGTCGTCGACTTAAAGCGGACGCATTCGATATGGTCGCATTTCACAAATTTTACGAGGCGCATTTCAGGCTGATAGAAACATTTACGAGGCACTCTTGCCATGGCCTGGTCCGGAGTATTGGTATCTGGTAGGCTTGGTAGCAATTGGTAAACAAGTTTATGGCCAGTCTCCATCTCCATCTCCATGGCCATATCTATTCCCAGCTCCATCTCCGCCTTACAGTTTCTCTCTTGATTCCGCCGACATGGCTATAAATTTATTGCACTTCCTTTTGCATATAATTTTCAAATTAAGTGTTGCTTCATTTATATTGATACATTTACTGAATGCATTTTCCTAACTAACATATTTTGTGATACTGCCGAAAGCTATTTGCTTGCCACATGTTGAATGTTGTCTTATAATTATCATTAAAAAGGTTTTCAAGAGTTGGTACTCTCTACTCTTAAGGGACAAGAAGCAACAACATCCCACCACATTTATGGGCATCACCAGACGAATTAATTAAGCCAGCCTTTTTCAAAAAGATCTCAGTTACTACAAGATCTAAAGGAATCAAATTTGGCAGAGATATTTATTCGGTTGTAATAATAAATATACTTTCAAGAAGGATATACGAATATTGCAAATATATTCATACGACTTCTCGTGATTCTAATTGGTGACTAATGCATTATTCAGCCTTTTCCTTTTCAATCCTTGATGATTTGGCTTATCCAATTCTTGGCAATTTCATTGCTCCTTGCGCAACTCTGCGCCTCTGTCTACCATTCATTCAGCTGACAGTCACTTCCTGTCAGCCCAGGCCCCAGCATGCTCTCGCTCACTCCCCTTTGTGATGGCTCATTAGCATGTGTGCGTGGCTCTAGTCGTCTTTGTCCCACTATTGGGATACCCTGTAAATTACTGATCTTATTTATAATAGTTTAAACGGAATGTATATACAACTGATATGTTATAGGTTAAAGGATACCTTCAATTTAACATTATAATTCATAATCATAAATTATATATTGACTATGTCTCGTACAAAATATATATTAAATACACAAATACGTGTTTATTTATTAAATACAGCTAATAGTTAAAAATAGCTAGTACATAATCTTTGAAGATACAGGGTATTCCAAGGTCGTGCTCCTCTTTTACCTCTCTTACTGCCATGGCTGCCTGTCAGCTGCTTTAGCGAGCCATTAATTTTAGCAGCTCTCGCTCGTTCTTACACGCTGTCGCCGTCTCGGTCGCTCCAAGGGGAATGCGAAAGTTACTAGCACCTAACCTGCAGTGTAACGCTTTGTATTGTTCACGCAAAATTTATTTCCGCTACGTCATGAACATCCTGCTTTCGTCGTTGTAGTCGCAGTAGTTGTAGTTGTCCTCATCAACATCCTTGTTGTATTTGTTGTTAATTTACGTAATAAATACGCTTGAAAATTCTGCACGCACATGCAAAATGAATAACGTTGCTGGGAAGCACCGGCAGCAACGGCAACGGCAACAGCGAGAGCGAGAGCAACAGGAACAGCAGCAACATCAACTTAACTGTCACTTGTCACAGGGACGTTGGCGCTCTCCCTCTTGCTCCCTTTTGGATGTCCTGGCAGTGCTGTCGTCTCTCACATGTCAACGGGCGTCGCTTTGCTTGGCATTTTTGTGATGTGAAATGAAGCAACGAGGTGACAGCAGCAGCAGCAACAACAGCAGCAGCAGCAACAACAGCAGCAGCAGCAACAACAGCAGCAACAACAGCAGCAGCAAAAGGGGAGTTCTGCTCCTTGCAGCGGCAGCATAAAATGAATTACTCGCGTGAACAACAAAAACTGTCAGAAGGCTGTCAGCTGAGGGGGGCGACACGTCGTGGGGGATGGGGAGAGGTAGAAAGGTGGGCCGAGCCCATGTCGCATTTTGCAATCGCCCAATGGTGCTGGTGTGTGTGCGCTAGTGTGTGTGCGAGGTGTCAGCGCATCGCATTTGAAATGCTCTCGCACATACTGAACACACAGGCTGAAAAACAGTTGACAGTTAGCAGTCAGAGCAGCGACAAAGTATTGCTCCCGACAGTCAACGCCACTGGCAACACCAATCAGAGGCGCACCAGCAACAGCAACATGTTGCTACGGTTCGTGTAGAGCACTTTGCTTGAATGCCACGACCATAAACTAACCAGAACGTAGGAGTCTGCAAAAATATAGCATACTCTTCAGGGTAAATCCTAGGAAGCTGCTAGGACTAGTATAAAATGTGATAAATTTTAATAATAATAAAGAAATTTAAATATATTATTACTATTATTATAATTAAATTGAATTATCATAGTATATGTACCACTTAAACCCATATTGTTATTATAAGTATCAATCTAAAAATGAATTTAAGTAATTTCACACAATATTGATATTAAAACTATTATTTTTCCCAGTGCAACCGACATGCATATGAAATGTGAGTGTGGAAAATCTTTTGTGGGTCCATGCCCCACGATTATCATACCTCAAATTGCTTGTAGCAATCATGGAAAAAGCTACGTTGCGGTTGTCAAGCCCTTTGGATTCTCCCTTATTTTTTTTGGCTGTAGCAATTTTCATTTTCGCACTCCATTATAAAGTAATTTTTTTGCATTACTTATGCCTGTCAACGTCTGGCGCTTTTCGCCGCTTTCTTCATCCTGTTTCCGCGGCAACGCCCACTCCCCCCTCCTGTAGTGCCCCTCATTGTGGGTATCCTTCTTGTTGGCAAAGATTAATATGTTGCCGCTGTGCTGTTTCCTGTGCTCACTCGCTCAGTTTGCCAGCTCGCATGTGTGACAGTTTGCAAATGTGATTGACAACTGACACTGGCATATAAATTCAAAGCTTTCGCTGCTAGGACAGGGGCCACAGCGCCAAACAACTGCTGCCCGCCTTGGAGGCATGACAAACTGACTGACTGACTGAATGAATGACTGACTGACTGAATGACTGACGTGCCGGGGGGGTCTGAACGCTCTGACTGACTGATGGACCGACTGTCTGCATTGCAGTTGGGTGTTGTCTCAACTCGACTTGAATGGAGGACCGGAAAAGTAATCGCAATTTATCTCACTTCTCCCGCAGATTTAGAAAAGTCTCTCTTGCCAAGGAGACATATATTTTGTGGCCTTTACTGAGCATTTCAAACCCATGAAATTATTTAAAAGAAATATATAGTATTTACTTAAAAATTCCTATTTACAAAAATATTTCAAAAAAGGGAAGATGGAAAAACAATTTCAATTGTTAAATTCTCTCAAATTCATTGTCAGGTACGATCATTGCCGAGACCCACAACATTTTGCTGAGTAATCTTCCCATCTTCATGTTTATTTTGTTTGGCCGTTTCCTGTTTCTTTCAATTAATCAGCCATGGCTTATAAATACTAATTCCAATTATCATGACAACTTCCGTTTCTCAGCTCAAATTACTTCGGCCTAATTGCTATTTAGGGCTCCTTTTCGGAACTTCTTCCAGCCGCGTAATGTCCAATTATTCAAACAAGAGACGAAGCCGACCCATAAATGCTGACACAGCCATACCGACCAAGGTCTGATAATAGACTTATCAGACATCGGTCGTCGTCATCATCATCATCAACGCGGCGCAGCAGGTAGGTTCCTCCACCAGTAGATGGGGTAACTCATTTGCAGGACACACTTGGAAAAATAGAAGAAGATATTCGGGCATATTTTGGGATATAATACAATTGGGATACTTCTTGATAGGATATTGTTATTATACGACGTTTAGATGATGCTGTATTCTTCATTACACATTTAAAATACATCATAAGGCTCTTCTTAAGGAATTTTTAAAGAAATGTATAAACTTTTTCCCCAGTGCCTTGGCCAGGAGGCCGAAACCTGTCGCCCGTGCTGACGACAAACGTCTTCAGCGGAGTTGACACGACCAAAATCGCAGGCAGGCAGGCAGCCCAAAGAAAGGGAAGACAAAAAAAAATGCTGATTATAAATGCCCGTTGCCTTTGCCGAAGAAAATAAAACTAATAAATGAACGTTGATCTGGCGATGCTGGGCTACTGCCTCAACGGGGCAATGACAATGACAAAATCAAGCGGGAGAGCTGACAATGATGGAAGTGACACCAACAATGGCGCTGAATGACAGGAGGATGTGATGGCACTGCAGAATGAGTGGGGAGGCGGCACTGGGGGGTACCGAGTGCTCCGAGTGCTCCGAGGGTCGAGGAGCGGTGGCAGCTGTTCGCTAACTCGACACTCTTGGCGTGACTTGTCAACGGGCATCACTCGGCTGGTGCCGTGGCTGACGATGCTGAAACCAAGACGATCATCATTCATGACGATGATGATGCGGTCCGCGCCTTCTGTTTATCAAATTTCAATGAGATGGGAAGATTCCGGTGAAGTGATGGAGGTACTGCACCATATCGTGTTTAACGACTCTGTTGTCTGAATGGATAGGGGAAAAAGGCTACACTCGGGAAAAGAATCTAGAACCTTTCAATTTCATAGGAAATTATTTTATGCTTCACATTTAAAACTACTTAAGCAAACTTGGTATTTAGGTTTAGGTTCCTTCAAGTAAATCTTTGAGGTTTGGCATATTTATTTCCCTTCATTCTGGCAACAGGAAGAGGACACAAGTAATTCTCCGTCAGTCAGAGACATCGATCCATCAGCCATTCAATCATTCACTCATTCCGACTGTTGTCACTCACTCACACTCGAGTGGCAAGAGGCAGGCAGACGGGGCAAAAAGGAGGCAACCGAGTTGCACGATTCCGTGGTGCGCTTCAATGAAAACAAACTGATATTTGCCTGACACTTGAGATTGATTGTCATCCATCAAGGGAGCTGCTGCTGTCGTCTGTGTGAGTGATTGAATGGCAAGGATGCGCTGTTTGCATTTCGAATTTACATGCCTGCCCAGAGCCGGTTCCAGCTCCGCTCCGCTGTCGTTGCCAACATTCGGGCGTTGGCCTGAATTTATATTCAATTACGAGTCTGCAGTCTTACTTTTCCAAGTGATCCCAAGGCTGTGGCTTTCACACCCGGCCCTCAAGATGCCGAACGTCTCCATTACCTGTCGGTAAAAGTGATAGCCTCGGAGAGATCGTGCTTGTTTTGGGGCAGTCAGAACCGCAGAGAAGCCGTCAGTCCAGGGAGATATGTGGTCAAGCAGCAGCTGCTGCAAATTATCCGAAGGATTCTTGTATCTGTGAAAGGAAACCACTTACAGCTTATTTTATCAAGTGTCACTCGAGGGAGAGCATTGATTTCGTAACTAAATTTCAGTTTATTGTTATTAAAACATTGATTTCCTATTGAATTTCCATTTGTCTCAATTGAGTTTCACTGATTGTATACATAGTTCTACTGTGTAGTATCAATTTGTGGCAATTTATATTCAATCAATAACGGAATACAAGTGAAACTTGAATTATTTATTTGAGGCATTCAAACAGGGGTCGTTTTAATGTAGATTAAAATATTGATTAATAGGAAAATCAGAGGGAAATATTACACTTTATACATATATTTTGAAAGTAATTGTTGTTTCCTACAGTATACTTTCACCATTTTTAAATAAAAAGAATTCCCTGCTATTAAGATTTACCTTTTCCTAGTTCCAATTTATTATTTCCATCTAAACAGCATACCTATGTAGTAAGTTATCTCCTGCAACATCCCAAGACCAGAAGAGATACAAACATTTTTCATTTCGGTTTTCCCCACCACATCCAAGTAGCACATAAAGAAATTGAATTCATTAAACATTAGCTTCCTGACACGATCGTCGCCAAGACTCCCGGCGGCAGAGACCTAAAAACATTTAGTGTCGCAATATGCAAATCCATAAATTTTGTGCCCCCAGACAGAGGAGGATGGTGATGGGGAGACACGGTCTTCGTTCCTCCAACGTCCTCTGTCGGAGACAAGACATACACACGCGATAAAGAAATTCGATTAGGCATCAATTTTAAATGAGACGCATTCCCCCAGCCATCTCCTCCGGAGATCCGAGGCAGGCCGCCTGCTGTGGATGCCACGTAACCTGATATGGTGACACTCGTCCATGTCGTTCACGTCGTCGTCGCGGTTGCAATCTAATTTATGACTTAATTATCGGGCCATATTTAATGTGTCCAATAAACTAGTCTACAAAATTATACCAACACGTCGTTGTTTAGGCTTTGCCATGATCTGCAATGCACTGGAAATAATAGTGGGCTGGCATAATAATAATTAATACATTTCCAGGCTATCTGGTTTGTTAAATCTTTAAGCAGAGTTATAAACTCTTATTTCTCAGCTTACTCTGAAGTATACCTTTATATTTCATAGCTTTTTGTGCAGTGTACTGGTCTTGTCTTGCCTTACGTTTAATCGGAGCGCAGAGAACTTGAATTTTTAGCAAACAACTCGCCAACTGTCCGCGGTGTGGCCTCCTTTAGTTCAGCGGCTATCAATTTGCTTTTAAATGCAACAATTCGGTTGGCATTGCGGCGGCACCACCGACAGAGTCCACACCACCACGTCATCGTCACCGCAGCATGCAGCAGCAGCATTATATATACATATACATATATTTTTTGTACATATACGCATTTTGTTTTTATTTTCGGTCTGGACGGTCTGGTCGGGCCTGGCTCGCTGGTTCAGCAATAAAAATTTCGTGAAGTGGCAATAAAATTCCATTTAAAATGGCAGCGATTATGTCTCAACAGACCATTAAAGTCACTCAAATGACAACTACTACTTAGGCACTCGCAGCCAGCACACACAGAGCCACCGGTCCCCAGCACCACAGCACCACCGGTCCCCAGCACCACTTTCGGCATCGCCTTCAACGCACAGCAGCGTTTATTTTGTCTTAGCTCCTTCTGTGCTGATCGTGGCTGGCGGATCGCGGAATTGCGGATTGTGGATCGCGACATTTGATGACGGACGCCGGTCTTGGTGGCACAGTGGGACACATTGGCTATTAACTAAACCATCGAAATCATTCGACTAGAGATACACTAGTGTGGGATTCGTAAAACCAAAGTAGCTTCGAATTTGGGATCACTTTCGTCTTGTGAATGTAGTTCAATCAAAGAAAACTAGTTCTTGTTTTGGGGTATCAAATTTCAATTTCCAAAAGAAGATGACGAGTATTTGAAAATCAATAATTTATAGGCTTTTGTTGGGACAAACTATGGAAAGGTTGTACGGGAAATATAAAAGAAATCATATTCTTTCTTAGCCTTTAAAAAATGTTGTAGTCTAACATCTCTTACTCGGAATAACAATTTATAATGTAGATAGTAAATATATAACATTTCCTCTACATAGGTTAGGACTCCTCAATAATTGTAGTGCAACCTGTTATTCTTTTAGAGTCATCTACATACTTCAATTTATAAATCTTAAACTTACAATATGGGTTATAAATTCCTCTATATCTTTAACTCCAAATGTTATGTATAATCTTTAATTTTATTTTTCCAACATTTTAAGACATTTCCAACAGTTTTCTGTACCCCTCACCAGAAACTTAACTATGGGCAAAGTCGTATTTAATGATTTCCTGATGGGTAAGCAACCCCAAGTCTGTATAAAGAAGTCCTCGCTTGAAACTCAATTACCTCAAGACCCGAGCATTTTCCCTGCAGTCTTTAAAAAAGCCCACCACTTGCAGTTTTTTCTTTCTTTTGCTGTGTACTCAGCTGAAAAGCAGGCGAAAAGCCGCCCCGATGCGAATTTCCTGCTGACTTTGCATTTTATTATTTGATGCTAGTCTGGTTACCATCACCACCACCACTCTCCCTGTCGTCCCTATCGTCCCTGTCGTCCTTGTCCTAACTGTGTTCCGCTCGTTTTGGCAAACGACTTTGGCATCCTGAACATTTTGGCCCAATGCACTTTTAGAGGCCATGACATCGTCGTTGGCTCTGGCATCGTTTAGATAAGAGTACTTTCTCTAAAAGCGAGTATTTTATAATCCCTTAAACTAAGTAAAATATATCATAAGAGTGGCAAATGAGACTTGATTCCCGATATAAAACATGGTAATGAAATACTAAATATTACTATATTGCTTACTTACTCTCAAATGACTATTTCAATGGAATCTATTAAATGTACAATTTCATAGAGCTATCCAAGTGGGAACTCAATCCGAAAAGGATGTTTGCTTTTCCGCCCCGAAATTCAATGCCACAATTTGACTTTCAAGTGGTCTTAAAACCAGAGAACAAAAACAACCAGTCAAATCCCAAACCCTCGGGATCCCATCCTGCCGACCCGGACTCCGGTTGATCCTCATTAGTGGTCACATGTCAGCCCTGTGCGCATTTGCTGTATAATTTTGTCATTCATCATTTTTCGCCCATTTCATTTTGTGCTACATGCCAAAGGACTCGTATTTCACGCTCATACTGCCATCTTTTCCAGCGTCGGGTGACATGTGACAACAATGTGGAACCGTTGTCATTGCCGTTGGTAGATGCTCACACTGCTCACAGTGCTCCATGATCCGTCCTCTGTTTTGCTGTGACATATCCCAGTCGCCTCCGAAATGGATGGCAACCGAGGAGCAGGAGCAGGAGCAGAAGCAGGAGCAGGGGTCCCCGCTCGTCGAGGTGTGATTTTCAACAAGTACGCTCATTTTTCTGGTTCAGTTTTCCCTTTTTCCTCCCGTGAACTCTGTGTGATATATTACCCACCCAAAAACACGGCGCGTGAGTGACTGATGAGTGGCCGAATGGTCGGCACTAATGAGGGAAACGAGTGTTGGTCAGTTGGCAGGGGGAAACACATGGAGAAGGACGAAGGTGTGGCTCTCTGTTTGATTAGGCGGCAGAAATTGGAAGAAGGCTGTGACAGCTTACCTGGCAACAGGAACAGCCTTCAAATATCGATCAAGAGCTGTGAGGAGTGAGGTTTTCCATCTCCACTAACACTTCTTAAATTATAAATGATGGAAAATTAGTTTACAGACTTGAAAGACGAGCACAACTGACAGCCGTCTATTAACTTTTGTGCACTCAAACATCCATCTAAGAGCCTATTAGCAACCAGAGATCAACTATTCAGGCACACAAACAAACAAACCTCTCCGGGTTACTTCTATTCATTCTGGCATCAAAAGCCCATAATTAAGGTAACCTGAGCTAATTTTCCTAGCACACCAGGACACAGGACGACAGACAACAATTGTCGCCAGATTTCCACCAAACTACCCTTTGCTGGCAGGATGTCCATCATCTGACAAGCCCAGCGCAACCCTTTTGTGGCCCTGGCCCCGCTGACAGCCGTTGAAAAATATCAAATTTCATGCAATTTAATTGTGAAGTGGCGGCAGGAGCTCCGAAGACCGAGCTAAACGAAAACAAGCCAAACAAGGCAAACAAAATGATGAATATTTCGAAGTCTTGACACCCTAAAAAATACGATTTGAAAATGTATGATAGAGCTTTTTTTGGGAAGTAAAATATACACTAAAACTGATCTTGAAATATTTAAAAAAAAAACTTTAAACAACATAGTGTAAGTTATCTAATATAAGTAACAACATGCAACTTTATTTGTAGCCCACCAAATAGGTAGCCCAAATAGGTATTTTAATCGATTAAATGTGTATTTAATTCTATTTGAATATTTTTAAAATCCCTACGTTCTAACAACAATCCCCGCTCAAAGGATAACCACTACAGGGTATACCAAAAAAAGGAGTTGAGGCGCGGTAGTTGAGGGAAATATGACGATGGCTTTTGAGTGACAGCAGCGCGGCAACACCTAATTCAATTTAACAATTCATTTATCATAATCAGGCATCAAGCCGTTGTCACTCACAATTACGATCAAAAACGGAGTGCGGGAACTGAAAAAGGCCAACAAAAGGACGCTGCGGAGCCGCAGCAAAAAAGTCTTTCCCGCCGTCTGCTCCTTCTCGTCCTACTTGGTGTCGCCTGATTACCTCCCGTCCTTGCCGCCGCCTCAGCTCTTTGTCTGAGTCCCGAGGCCCTGCTGTCTCAGGCGCTTCCTGCCAGCCAGCCTGGGATCCTCCATCTGTCACTCGGCTGCCAGCGCGCAAACTCGGCACAAAGTCCAACCAGTCTTTGGCAAAGAAACGGCCAAGAACTCATTGTCAGTTAAAGGTTCAGGAGATACTCTCCTTTGAAATGAGACAACACAACAGCCAAAAGCAGCTGACAAAATCAAAGCGATTGTTTGGGAATAAATAAATAACTAAATGGTACAAATATGTAAAGAGGATAGTATTGAGATTAGTGTCAGGTTAATAGGGGCTTATTGATGTCTTAATTATTTGTTCTAAGCTATTGTAAATGTTGCTACACTAAAATGATAGAATACAATTTTAGCATTTATAGAACAGTATTTATAGCAAGCTAAAGCATTAAAGAATACTTATCTACACTTTAGTTTATATTACCTGACACCATACTCTTAAGAGAACTTCAAGTTACCATAATTATCTTTACATAATGTAAGCTGTGTCTTAATCAATCTTAATTATACCATGTTTTCATATTTTCAACTTTATTAGCTAGTAATATGTATTAATAATCTGTCACAACTGGTGTAAACCTCTCACATAGAATATACCTCAATTTATCTAACGATCAAGTATCCTTGGAATATTATCAATCCTCAATTGGTTTCGCTATTTTCGGTTATAATGTTCGCATTTGTTTTGGGTACGTAAACAAGCACTTGGGATATAAATTTCGAGTTGCATTTCTCTTTGCTCAGCTGCCACTTCCACTGGCCATTAATTTTAGGGCCAACAGCAGTGACAGAATGGGCCAAGGCACCCTTGCCGACCCGTTCGTTACGTTACCCCGGGTTGCTGCGTTGCGTTGCGTTACGTTAGACCTCCCCACCCCCCTCTTACTCTCTTCCCCCCCCTGGGCTTCCGTTCATGGCACTATCTGTTTTGGCTGTTTTGCAGCACTGCGAAGGCCCCTTCTTGGCCCACAGCCCTTTCGAGCTGTCAGCCAACAATGCTTTCGCTGTCAGAAACAGCAGGGTTGTTGTTGCTGTTGCTGCTGTTGCTGTTGCTGCTGCTGTGCAATTTGTTATACGTTGCAATGTTCACGTTGTTGTTCCCGCCGCTGTGGATTTTTATAACAATTTCTGCCATGCTCCAAGTGGATCGTGGGGGGGGGGGGGGTGAGACAGTACAGGGATGGTCACATGTCAACAGCAACGATGCATTCTGACAGCCCAATGACATTTTCTACATTTTCGTAAATTGCTTCGATTTGTTCGGTGCCATCGCGGGTTTGTTATATGACCGAAAGCGAAATGGGTCCCCTACTGCGTTGTGCAATGCCAACAAAGGATGGAAGGACATGGCGACCACGTGCAGCTCACGAATCCTATATAGTTATATCGAAAATTGTTATCAGCTGCACACACATTTTTTTAGAAACGCGGAAGCATGCCGTGTTGTGCAAGCCGTTTTAGGGTTTTATCGTGAAACAAAATAAAGAAATTGTGTACAATTTTGAATGACTTCAGCCCGAATGACCATAAAATGATTTTAATGCACTGTTGCCTCGAGGAATTTCCACTGTCTCATCTGTTTTAATGTCAACTACTTCCTCCCCATTTAGCCTTTTATTACGCTCATAAATTCTCATTAAATGTATTCGTCTAAATGTATATATTTGGTGCATTTCGACAGTGCTCTTTCATGTTCATTCGATTTGATGTTCGCCTTAAGAATTTTCATAAATTTCCGCTGTTGTCGGTTTCTATAATGATCCACACGCGCCCCCCACATTAACCCCATTTTGCGAGCGATTGTCTTGGCTGTAAAATATGAAGCCAACATGGCACTTAATTCTCAACGAAGCATTCACTGCAACCAGCGCCCATCACTGAAAATTGAAATCAGCTTCAAGCATATAACATATAAATATACATTTAAAGATCTCTGGGTAATCTGTTTGGTTCTTAAGTATGATTTCTCGCAGTGGTTCCGCATGTGCAACTATGTTGCAGGCAAATGTGCAACGAGTTTGTGCCAAATTGAATGGATCATAAAGCAAAGACACAATAAACGCAACACGCGCGATTAGCAGACTAACTCTGGGATGTCCGAGACTGTACCTTTGCCTGAATTCCCCTTTAATAATAATAATATTTATGCACAGCCAGGCCGGGCAGACTAATTGACTCATAAATTAGCCAAAGGACACAGACCCACCACCACCACTTCCATCTTTTCGCTTTCAAGAAATCTTGACAAATTCACCCGCATTTCTGTGACACTCGGACATCAAGTCGGGGGTCTGGGAAATCATGATGGGAACTGCGACAGACAGTGACACAAAGTGCATTTGACAAATGACATTTCACAGACTGCCAGACACACAGTCCTGGGACAGTGGGACAGTGGGGAGGCCAAGACCAAGGCCCATCAGTGGCAAAGTGTTTTTAAGTGAATTAGTTTCTTCTGATTTTAATTTTCTCTACACTTGCCGAACAAGGGGAGAGTGTGTTGCTTCAACTGAAAATGATTTAATTAATACCATTCATTGTGAATGTGGTTAAATCTAATAATTATGAGTACAGAACTTAATGCCTCTGATATATATTGTATTTATAATAATTAGTCCAAAAGTGTATCCATAATTCGATTATTCTTTGATGTACACTCATAAACATCCCCTCACATAAATATTTCTCAATTTTATTAAGCATTCTCTGGGTGTGTGTTTTTCTGTATTATTTTATTCGCATTGCAAGCGCCGTCTTCTGATGCCGCTTCTTCTACTTGTTCGCCCAAAAGAAGATCTCAATTTCCACTTCAATTTGTCTGCTGTCACTAGTAATTGAGTTCAATTTACAATAATATTCTCTGACGTCTGTGCGGCTGAGCGCCAGCTGGGAGACAGGGGCGCAACGTGGCCACGGTGTGAGGGGGGTGGGCGTGTGTACAAATGTCTTGCGATTGCAATTTGTATCCGCTGACTATGGAACTTGGGACTCAGAACTCCAATCCGATCCGGACTCCCAGCTTCCAGCCCAAACCATTACGACCCCTGCTTAAACTCAACAGTCAGCGAGCATCTCCTTGGGGTCAGTAGCGGCTGGTAACGGGGGTCAATAGTTTCCAATTGAGGGGGCGGAATGGAATTCGTAATTGATGCGATGAATATTGAGGGGGGGACAAGTGGTTTTGAGGTTTTCTATATTTTAGCAATGGTTTTCTCACTTGTTGGGTGGTTGCATTTCCGTTGATCTTGGTGGGAACTTTCATTCATAAGATGTTTCTATAAAAATGCCATTTTTTAAATACCAATTTTCTAATTTATTTGTGTCTTTAAAGTATATATATAGAATATTTTTATAGGTCCACTAAATGGGTATGGTAATGTGGTATAAAATAAAAATCTTTATATAAATATATGCTTCCTGATATATGGGATGTACAGCGAGGGAAAAAACCGATAATTTTCCATTATAAAATATTGTAATCCTAGATATATCGAACTTTTAAGTATTTTAAAATGTTTAAAAATCGAAAGGAAAAAAAAATAACAAAATACTAACTAATTTGATCAAAATCTTTTATCAATTACAATCGTATAATATGTCAAATAGAATATTAATTTAACCTAACACATATGGCTTTATATACCGATTTTTTCATAAATTATCGATAAAGTATAAATTTATATAAAATTTTACTGTAATTCCTACGCGAAAGCAACTCCCTTGTAATTTGAACAAATCTCAAAACCTATATTACTATGTAAATTCGAATTGAAAGTAATGAAGATATATTTCCTATAAAACGCTTATTTTATATCAAATATGTTAAATTCATTGTGTTACCAATCAACAACCAAAAAGACACCTATTCTACATCTGAAAGTCTCTGCTCCACTTAATATGTGAAAAGTATTCTTTGGCAAACTTTTCAAATAAAGCTCGAGTGAACTAAGAAAACCCTAGTCTGAGGCTAAGGAAAAGGGCATCGAGTTCATGCATAGGGCATAATAAATCTTTTTAACGAAAACAATAAATCGCATTTCACGCATACTCTAGCACAGTTTCTCGAACACTCGGATACTTGGATACTAGGGGAGCCAAAAAATAATAATGGTTAGACCTGGAAGCGACTCTGGAAAAGGATGTCCCAGGGGGGAGACGGCTGGTTGGCCGTGAAGGTAAACCCTTTAACCCAAAGAAAATTGTTGAATTTATGCCTTGGTTATATATGTATGTGTGTTTGTAGGAATTCTCAGCAGAGAGACAACGAAAAACCCAAAGGGCCAAGTAATTTCTCAGTGTGAAGCAGTCAACGAGCTTCCTCTGAAGGAATACCCTCTTAGTGCAATTTGTATACCCTATAAAGGGCTATTGGGATTTCATTAAGAAGTCAAATAATTGTATTTCTCAATGTGTTTTTAAACTATCAAAGGAACAGATATCTTTGTAATTTCAAGGTAATTAAAATACATAAAAAATATCACATACTCCTGGATATTACACTTGTTTTAAGGACTTTTTCCTTTAAGGTGTATGTAGGAAAGGGTATTCCATTTATCTTTTGAACAAGTATCGCCTTCCATATCCCCCCCTCTCTCACGTGTGTGTCTGTGTGTGGCAGTTGTTAGCCCGTGTGAGTGCGATTACACCTACTTGAAGTCATATATCTTTCACTTTGCGCTTTCAACAGTTTGTGACGTCGTCTCCGTCTACACATTTATCCTACACTCCACTCTGCACACCACCACTCGAGGGGGCGGTTAACAAAAGCTCTTTGAAATACCGCCGACGACTTGGCTTTCAAGACTTACTACCAACATTGGAGCTCTCTCCCCTACCCTGACATTGCCTCATTTGCCGCTGCCACTGCCACTGCCACTGCCTCTGCCTCTGCCTCTGTGGCTGCCCGAAAAAGCTCAGAAGTGGGCATGTCAGCGAAAATCACCGTAAATTTTCCGCATTGTTTAAAATTTATTACACTTTCAGATTTCAGCCAACGAACCGAACCAAAAACCATTCCAAGCGGAGTGGGAGCTGTCGGGGGGCGTTGGTGCAGTTGATGAGGAAGTCGTTCGGCACGCCCTTTGTTTGCCGCATTCTCCCGGGGCCTCCTGCTATCTCTGACATGTTGCTGTCTAATAAGTGTAACCAGTAATTTTCTTATCACTTAGACTGAGTCACGAAGCCCCCATCTTCCGAGCACAAAACGTAGGGGATGAACTTGCATAGGGTATTAATTTATTCACATTTTTGGTAAGCATCCAAGAAGTATCTGAGCCCTTAAAGTTGCATCAAAACCTGTTACTAAATTTCCTTTTTAAACTACTAATTTAATAGTTTATTTAAATTCAATTTAATGTCAAGCCCTTCTATAAAAATATCATAAAAAGTTCTAAATTATCCCTATAAACTTGCATAGGGTATTAACTTGGCCACCTTTTTGGTAAGCATTAAAGGAGTTTCTAAGTCCTAAAAGTAGCTTTAAAAACTATTACTAACTACTAATTTAATGGCTTATTTAAATTCAATTTAATGTCAAGCCCTTTATTAAATATACCATGCAAAAAAATTCTACTAAATCCCTAATGTTATCCCCATAAGCCGATGCAGCATAATTTATGCATAATTTTCAGCTAATCCATATTTCATGTCGGACAACTGCATTGGCTTTTATTTTGGTAAACTCTCTGCGCTATCAAAAACATCCTGTTTTTGCGGAAAGCCCATTTATAAAATGTATGTGTCTAAAATAGATAGAGAAGGAAATAAAAATAGATATAATAAAGCCAGGGCAGAACTGAAACCAAATTTTGACTCTAAGCTCCGACTGCATCCGCTTGTAAATCATATTAAAATATTTATGCTGCCGCTCGATGTTTGGCCAGTTGTTGCTTTTATTATTTTTTGCTCGTATTTCGTGGGGCCCACCGATAAATTGTGAACAAATGACATTATGCACATGTGTATCAGCGGTATCAGAGTGTGTGCCAGGGTGTGTGTGCGGTTTATTTAGTGCATTTAGATAAAGAGACTGGGAATGTCAACTTTTGTGACTATTTTTCGTGTTCGTGAGTTTGTCCGGGGGGGTGGGGAAATGGCAGTGGCACAGCTACTACAACTGGCTGCAATTATCGTGCAACAAATCATGGCAACATTCGCCATTGTTGTTGTTGTTATTGCTCTGGCTGTAGTTTATGGCATTAGTTGTGTTAATTTATGTCCCATTTATGAAATATTTACAAATTTTTCAGCTATTATTTTCGCTGTGCGCAGATTTCACACACACACAGAGCATAGAGTTTATCGTGAAAACACAAAAATATTCTGTAAACCATTTTTCAGCTCAATTCAGAGGGGATCGGTTGGGTTATTTATGGGACAACCTCCGCCGGATGTTTAGACGCAGTTACTTTTGCTGCGATATATTTAATATTTATTAAAATTATGCATACGATTTGGCAGTTAATTTATGTAATGGCTGTTTAAGAGCCAGCTTGCTCCACTGAATAGACAGGCAATAAATGTTTAATTGGTCCTGAGACAGCCTTTAGAATTATTTACATAAATAAGCGGTAATTAAAGTCATATTCAAGTGTTACCTACATTTTATAAACTATGAAATTAATGAGAATATATCCCTATATCCTATAAATTATAGTAAAATTCATTCCCCATCTCTAATCCAGTGCAGTGTAGCCCCAACCCAATGTCACAACAATCTCCCATCGATTGCCAGCACAATTGCAGTTGATTAAGATGCTGATGCCTTCTTGTTGCATGTTGTGTAAATGTTTGTGTTATTGATTAATTACATTTACAACAATCAAAGTTCATTGAGTGATACCAATCAAAACAACGCCGGCAACACCGGACTGCATTCACTGAGCGGCAATGAATCTTCGCCTCGAATGGGGAGTGAGTCGAAAAAACTGACTAAATGACTGTCTGTCGGAATGACTGAATGACTCACTGACTGACTGACTGACTGAGATACTGAGGGGCTGAATGACTTACCGAATGATTGACTGAAAGACCGAAGAACATGTCTAATGTGGGTCTGCCCCCTGATTGCTGGATGTTCCGGCTTGTCGCTGCTTGTATGGCATTTGTCTGTTTTGGGCCTCGATCCGCGTGGCTTTGATCTTATTTTTCACTCTCCTCTCCTTTTTTGATCTTCACTCGCTTTGATTGATCAATTAAATTCATTTGTAAACAACTTCTTGCCGACGATGACGCGGCGTTAAGACCACAGATCCCATATATTCACCGTCACGAAGGAGAGTTTCGGGGGAGAAGACAGTGCGCGGCGTCCTCAAAGAGTGCACAAGATTTATTTGGTTTTCTATTTTTACGCGGTAGAAGTGAGTTGAAGCCACAAAACAAGTACACCCCGCTGATAATAATTACCAGATGATTTCGAGGCACAATTTTCTAAGGAAGGCCATCGATTTCAAAACTGTATGTAGGAGTTAGAAGGTAGTTTTTGATAAGTAACTTTACTGAAGGTGTTTTAATCAATCTCCCTTAATGTTTATATACACCTTTTAAAATGGTTTGAAACCGTAAGCCTACACTATAGTTTAATAACTTAAAACTTTATTAAAATATTAAAAAATAGTCTGTACTGAAAGACTGGATTTTTCTGAGAGTTCATCTAAGATGTGACTCTGCTTTTGTCTATTCAAAGCGCATACAGCTCCACTGTGCCTGGCCATGTACGTACAGTTTATCGTACATTTTTATAGCTGTCAGTGCGTTGGCTGTCAAGTGTCAAAAACATTTGCAGCTTGCAACGCGCCAAATGCAAAATGCAAATGCACTTACGAGCGTCTCTCGCCAAAAGCCTGACAATGACAAGCCGGCAGAAGAAATACAGATATATGTATGTACATATGTACGAGTGTAAAAAATAAACGTACTTGCTCGACGGATTCGCATTGTTCGCCAGATATGTATTACACAAGTCACTGGCAGTCAGCATAACAACGGTTGGGTTTTACAATAGTTTCTCTCGTGCTCGAGCAGGGGCACACACATGACTAACTAAATGACTGACTGACTGACTGACTGACTGACTGACGGAATATATAGTAATGATGATGATAGTGAGGGGCTCGGGGAAACGGGGGTTGAATGATGCTCTGACATTGCCTGACGCCTTGATTAAACTGTCATTTAACTTCATTTATTTTGACACAAAACTGACAAGCGACCCCCATTCCGAGTGGCAGCTTATTCAATTTCGCACACCACGTCAGCGAGCGAAGAGCATTCAATAGAAATTAAATAATATTTAGTAGATTGTGAATGCACTCAATATGCGGTCATCAAATCGCATAATTGATCTTCCCAGAGAAGGTAACAAATCAATTCCGCTCATCCGCAAGTCATCCCGAGGAGGAGGCAACTCATTTATGCTAAATAACAAGTGATTAAAGTTCGTTTTGCGCCGATATAAAGCTGTCACTAAACATAAATTACAATATGTCAGTCTCGAGAACCTTTGACTTTTATTAATGTAAACATGGAAAGCAACACGCACGCCGAACCTCCGAACGGCAACAACATGCTGACACTGAAAGCCGAGATAAGTTACCCAGGCGCACACACCAGACCCTGGCTTGGTCTCAGTTCCAGACCCCAACTCCACTCCAACTCCAACTCCAACTCCAGCCCAGTCCCAGACCCAGACCAAGAGTCAGAGCCAAGGCCCCACTTGGAACCACCGTCGCTGACAGGCAAAGTTTTGTCCGTGAGCCGAGCTGTGTGTTTGCTATTAAAGAAACCGATGCGCACAGCCTTGGAAAGAAGATGCAACACTTGAGGCCTCCGTTTGCGGTGCAAGGCGACAGTATTTACTGCCTAAGTTAACCCATAATTAAGACTGGACTCTGCACTCTGTCTTTGACCAGTTTCAAATGGTTTTAATCCATTATTTCGATCAGAGCTGAGTAGTTCTAAATGGGTAATCTTTTACGATCTTTTCATTTGCTGTTTATGATTGAAATTTGACTATAACTTCTTTAGAAAACAATAATAGAAAAAGAATAATGCATAATTAGGTATTATTGAAATGACAAATCAAAATATAGAACGACTTTCATCTGTATTATCTCTGGATGTTATGCTTTTAAACGGATTTATTGTTAAGCAACTTTGTATTTTAAAAGCCAAATGTAGAAAGTGTTTGGAAAATCTTTTATTAAGTAGTAACGATCCATTCGTTTTTAAATTTGGATTTAAGTTATGTGACTAAATACGTGACCGACTTTTATAGTTAAACCAGGATTTATAGAAGTATTTCTTAAGGTTTCACTTACTATATTATTATGAAGTTTCGAATCATTTTAAAGAGTATATTATAAGTATTATAATAAAAGGCTATATGATGCTGGATATTTTGTTTTAAGCTTACATTTTTCATAAGAATTAATATTATTATTATTAGTCCTACTTATAGAATACTCTATCGATTATACTTTTTAAAATTCTAGAAAAGTTTAACAACAAAGCATACTAAATTTGTTTAAGATTACAGCCTGGTATAGGTCATGGTAGGAGGTTTCTCTCACCTCAGAGGTTGAACTGTATTATCCGGTGTCCCCCCGGTCCGTGGTCCTCTGTCCATTTGGCATTCATCTGGCTATATCTCCGTGTATGCCGTTCTGGGCTCTGTGTGTTTGCGCTCACTTAGCGATCATATCATTTTGACATGCTCGTGTGTTTAAGCTGTCAAATTGCCTGCTGTCTACGGCTGCTGTCTGCGATAGCTGCCGTCTCTGTCTCCGTCTCCATCTCCATCTCGCTCTGGCGGGGTCTTAACTATCTTTTCGCTTTACATGGACTAGTCGGGCTTGTCTATTTGTATCTGGACAGGCACTTCGCCGGCCTCATGCCTCCTTAAGTTGACGTGTTACGCTGTCAGCATGGAGAAAACCTCAATTTCAAACTGTCAGTTTATATGTCAGCTTCAACTGACAGTTCTCCATGTTGTCGCTGTCTCTCTCTCTCTCTCTCCCCTGCGTTTCGATTCGTTTCATTTCATTTCGTTTCGTTTTCGTCTTTTCCTTACGTTACGTGGCTTGGCATGAGCTTGGCTGCCTTTGCTGGCTTTTCCACGGCAGCAGATACAGATACAAAAACAGAAACAGAAACAGATACAGACACACCGACAGACACTGAGAGATACTTAGATGGGCATTTGAATAATGCGCACACAAGTCGGGCTTACAAGAGAGGACACTGGGCTTGGAATACTGGCTGCTCAGTTGGCCATGATCCTAACTCTATTCATGGCGCGCACCTTCTACTTCAGGGGGAAACAACTCAACTCAACTAAACTTGGCTCATTCGGACTGCTGTCCACCAGGTAAATGGTCTGAAGATACCGATGGGACTTCAAGTACGACTGCGTGCTGTTAATTTTTTAAACTGATGGTTGATTAAGTTCTACAACCAGAGTTCCTGGAAATCCTGAAAATCGAGGATAGCAAGTTGAAGTAATAAGTAGCCATAATACAACTACACGTAATATGTAGCTATACGAATGCTACTGAACTGATAACATCTGTAATCTGTAAATAGGTAAGTGTTTAGTCAAGGGTCTGAGTAGATTTCTTTAAATAATGTATTAATTGTTCAATATTCCAGACTTTCCAGACTCGAGGTTAACTCGGCTTCAACTTATATAATATCAAAGACACGACTCTAGCAAAAAAATAAGAAATGGAACTTGTAAATTTTAATCAAGAAGGAAAGATGAAACCTCATAAAATTAGCTTATCTAGCTGTACCTTGCGCTGTGTTTAGCATATATCTTGAAAACATTTTATTAAATATACATTTTATAATTTAAAGTGAATAGTGATGCTCTTTTTGGTATGTTACCCAAGTTCGTCTGCAAGGCATCTGCCTGCATAAAAGAAAAATAGGGTTCTGCCTTATATACATTTTGTAGCTAAATCAAACCTTATTAAAATGACAAATGGCTATTTATTTAGTCAAAGATATTTGTCTTTAAATACCCATGATATCAACTAGTATCTAATAATCCAAGAACTTTAAGGATCTTAATCTTAAACTCAAAAAACCTCCAATTTTGACTTACTACTATTTAAATGCATTTATAAACCACACCTCACCGCCCCTCACCACCCCTCCATATGCACTCTCCCAAAGAGAAACACTTCTCTGGTTGTGTTCTTAAACGATAAATAAAGTTGTGAACACTGTCTCGATTTGTTGTTTGTTGGTAAGTTCGCGGTTCGCTTCGGTTCGGTTGGCTTTGACCAGAGCTCCGGGCTCCGTGCCCCGGTCTCTGGTCTCCGTTTTGGTGCAGTCACCATCGTCCATCCCCTTGAACCGCCACCACGTCCATCCTGATCCCAGGCCAGGCTTTATCGGCTATGTCGTTCGTTGCACTGCGTCGGACACAAAAGATTTACGATTATGGCGCGACTATTAAAAAGTTTCGCCTTGCGCACACCTCCGCTCCTCACATCTCTCACTCAGACTCAGGCCCCCACAATCAAGTCAAAATATTGTGTAAAAAATAAAATAAAGCGAACAGAGTTGGGGAACGGGCTTGCAGCCGGCCTCTCTGGATCGATTAATTATGTGCGGAATTTGGTTTATTGAGTACGAACCGCCTTTAAATTGTCTAAAAGACCCAGAGAGCTGTCAGGGCATGTTCGCTGATCGCAGATCGGACAACACAGAACGGAGAACGGGTTTCAACGGCTGACTACGCCTGTAATTTATGAGTTTAACTATAATTTTGAACATTTACGCTGCGCCTGCGTGCGCTTGCAATATGACAATTTTACTGGCCGCCGGGAGGAGCCGTAGGGTAGAGGAAGGGTATGCGCCAGCAGGGAGCACTCACGAGATCGGGATTGGGATTGGGATTGGTATTGGGATTCGGTTCGGGCTCGGGAACAGGTCAGCGGTGTATTTGGACACTGTGTGGACAGCTGGTCAATTGAGTTGGTCCCAGTCCCCTCCTTGGCTGGCAACCATTTTGTTGTTTTCGATTAGACTGTTAAGTTGTCAGCCTGAAATTGATTTGTAGCCACTGGTCGCCGATTTTAAATTGCTCAAATTAATGTTACACAAGGTGTTGCTCTCGATGAGGTTACCACCGCTTGGCCGCTTGGTCGATTGGCTGAATGGCTGGCCAACCGAATGCCGATCGTAAAGCGATCTTGCTAACCATGTGCCAGCCAAGGGGTGTTATGACCGCTGTTAGATGCCGGATTAACCGCAGTTTTGTACAAGTGTCCAAGGCTTAATCGGAATTGATTGGTGTGAACTATTTCCCCGGTGATATTGCAGCTGCTTCTGGCACTGAGATTCATGAGTTTGATCTTATTGGGTTTGGGTTTGCTTTCACAAGTTTTGGAAAGGATTTGGAAAAGCCTTTGAAAATATGAATAATGAGTAATTATATAAAATATTAATTACCTATGGTATTTAATATACAGCAATGTTCTCTGAAAAGAAAAAAATATATATATTGTTCAGAAAAGAGTATACTTCAAATAGTTAGTTGAAATTGTAGAATCTAAAAATTCCCTTATTTGTCGATCAATTGAGTTTTACGTATGGGTATGTACATTTATTCTAAAAATTAATAATATTTATTAACAAAAGACAATTACTGTATTAATGTGTATATTTATACCCTTGCAGAGTATTATAACTCTATTCGGAAGATTGAAACGCAAAGAAAAAGTAATTTTCGATCATAAATATAATTTTAAAACAATTGCTGATTTGTTAAGGTAATAAATACTTGCATTGAAAATCTTCCCTAATTTAAATTAATGAATTTTTGGCCTTATTTTGGGTGATTTCAAGATCAGCACCCTGGAAACTTCAAGGGTATACCAAGTTCGACTTCCCAAGCATGGTTTAATCTGCATCCATGTATTCACTATTTCAAGGGAAAGTATCTTTCCTGAAAAGTATCTATAAGATTCGACACTCCTCCATTGTATAGTGGTACATTAAACTAGTTCTGATCAGATAGCCTGGTCCTATCAGTACACTTGAAGAAATAACAAACAGCAAAGTCTAGTGACACTCCTGGAAATGCATTTTCATGGCAAAATACAATTATCAAAGAACTCAAGCAGCTGTTACGAGACTTTTTCGGTTTGATATGAGTGATTGACACAAAACACTCGTCGGGCAGTGGCTGTAATCACTCTGATTGGAGCTTAACAAGTGTTTAATCGCTCTAATAAGCACCCCTCCACAGCTGAGCTGCCCAGAGATTTCCAAGTCCACTAAAAATCGCAATTAAGTGTCATATTTATATATATTTTTTTGTATTATTTCTATTTCCAGCCTCTGCTTATCAGTGGCGATTGTGACATGGATGGGGACACCATCATGGCCGCACTGACTAATCATCTTTCGAAATCCATTCCGATTAGACGTTGTGCACACGTCGCATAATCCACTAACATTTCCAGCCCAGTGAGCTGTAGGCTGATGTGGGGGGTTGGTTGGTTGTTCCCAGTAACTAACTAACTAACTAACTGACTGACTGACTGACAGATTCGGTACCCGTTCCCCGGCGTCCGGATCCGGCTTCAAAGGAGTATGTGCGACGTCTTTGACGGCATCGGATTTGCCTGGTCGAGCCACGCCCCAAACACGACAGACACGCGTTCCCTGCTTGAAAGTGGTGGTGGTGCTTTGGAGAGGCAGAGGCGGTGGTGCGGGACCAGTGGCTTGTGTGTGTGTCAGTGCCGACTATAATCTGACATTTAATTAATAATAAAGTTGACAGTTTGTTTTGAGTGACTGTGACAGTTTTAATTGAGATTTGTTCTCGGAATACCCTGCCCTGTACGTAGTGGGGTGTATGGGTTTTGTACGATTAGAGACAAAGAGCATATGATGAATAAGATGAGTAACGCGCAAAAGACTATATAATATATAAGACAAGGAATGCACATAACCTGTATATAATTATCCATGTATATAATTATTCCAAACTAGGTCTTATTAAATGATAAATATATGTACTAGTTAACTTTTGAAAGAGGAAAAAGATACTTTGGGGATATATCTTATAGAGGGTTTTTAGGGTTAAAAACTTATTAAACCGAACTAATTTCCCTGAAACCAATTGCGATCTCTCCCCAACGATCTCACTTCCGCTCGATCTTCAGGCCTCGCCCCCTTTGGTTGCATTTTGGACATGGACAAACGACCATCGCTATCTTTCTTTGATCCTCGAGTGCCGTGTGTACCCCTTTCCTTGCCACTAATTGGGGTGTGCAGGGCATTCGAAAATACCTGGTATACGCGAGGCAAGCGGTGAGAGTCAGTGAGCACCCACCAACGTCAACGACATGCCACTCAAAAAGTCCAAACCACTTAAGTGCCTTGAGGGGGGGATAGGGTATTCCAAAATAAAAAACAGACAACAAAAAATAACATTCATATAACGAAATGAGCTTTCGGCTTTTGTGAGTGTAGTCAGGTCGATTGAGAGGCGATTAGCGCACAAAACAGAAGTGGCATGTTTTGATGATGATCAGCCGGCCCGTCTGATTGCCGGCAATCAAATTCAAATGGTGTGGAGTGTGGTGTGGAGTCTCTCTGTTCCATGGCCCCTGGTCCGTGGTTTTGTGGGAGACCTCCATAAGCTAGACACGCGTAAAAACGCTCCCAAATGACTTTTCAATTGAGTTGTTAAGCTGTCTGATGGCGGTTGTCAGACCCCGGGACTCCACCGACAACGATTCGCCCCTTTAGCGGAATGGCAAATGCTTGCGCGATAATTGAGTTTTATGATTGACACGACAACTTTGCTTTTTAAATTGACATAAATTTCAATATGTCGCGCCAAAAGCGAGGGAAACAACTGCGAGTTAAGCGAACCGAATGCGATCTGTATATGTACATAGCTGCCTCTCTTTCTATCTCCCCATTTGCTATCTCTATAGCTATCCTTCTCTGTGCCTGTCCCGGCGATAAATTGTGCAATAAATTTCAATTACAGTTATTTTGCCGGCAAAGCGCCCATAGAATCCGCTCACACACTCGACCAAAAACCCATATAAACTATTTAAGTGAACAGAGAAAAAAATATACTATTTGGGGGGAAGGCGAAAAAAGAAATATGCGACACACAAATTGTGATAAATTTTATGTTAAAGTGCATGAAATTATATGGCGACACATTTGGGCACTCATAAATTTTATTTAAACAATTTACAATTGTCATTCGAGAATTGCTTGTCGGACTGAACCCCGGGTGCTATAGTTGTTATTTTTTCTCTGGCTCTGGACTGCACATTATTTATGCTTTTTTATAGTCAGTTGGAGGTTATATTATATTGCCATGTTGAAGTGGGTTCAGTACTAAATGCGAAATATAGAGAACATGGTAGGGAGTTTAGCAAAAATAATTAAAATGCAATGCCTCTGACTATCTACTTCATTGGAAGAGTCTTTAGCCTTAAGGATTTAAAGATGATATAATCGAATTAATAAGAATGATATAGGTAATTTTAAGATGATGTACTTGAAATAAAGAAAACGATAGGAAACCCCAAAAATTACATACGTTTCCCCCCAAATAGAATGCTTTCGGATCCCAAAAGTGAGATTAATCACACAAATATTTCATACTATCCGACAGAGAATTCTCTCCGTCCTGTGGCATTTGTAATGTGCATTCGATTGCCAGTTTAATTAACCGAGTTCTGAGTTCCGAGTCCAAACTCAGTCTGTGTCCTCTTGAAACATTTCCAGTTCAAAGCCAAGGGACAGCCGCAGACTCCGACCCGCCAGTCAATCAAGTGAGAACATCAAAGCAAATGTCGTCTGCACTTTGCACTGCCCGAGAAGATGAAGGCGAAACCGCTGCGAAAGTTTTTGGGGATTGGAATTGGAATTGGAATCCCGTCCCTCCGTTTTCAGTCCAACTGACTTTGCCAGACATTGGCCCCGTCTGGTGGTCAGGCCACCATCATCTCTACTCCACTCCGATCCTGCTCCTGCTCCTGCTGCTGCCCCACCGGCGGTGCCACTGACAACTTACTTTGGCATTTGGCTGTCAACATGCTGTCAGACATTTAAACAATAAATGACCAAACACTTTTCATTATGTTGCTCTTTGCGGTCTCGCCTGCAACAGACAGGAAGAGCGACTTTGGAATCGGAATCCAAGAATCCAGAATCTGAATCCGAATTCGAATCCAGAGTCGAGTTACAGGCCAAGAACTGCACATGGACACAGAGTGTGTGTTGGGTCTTTTTGCAATTGACCGAATCGCACAAAAGAATGTTGCCCCGGGAGCGGCTGATGTGGGTCAACAAGGAGGTCAGGGGTCAACGCTTTACTGCTGTTACTGTCATAAAAACGCTGCAAAGACCCACAAAAGTTATATCTCCACAGAGCCAACCAGCCGAATGTGCTTTTCGTTTGCCAATACAAATGCGAACCCATTTCAAAAATGTTGACACCCAACATAGGGCAATTAAATTCATTTTTCATTCATCCGCTACGTGTGCCTGCTGTGTGTGTTGTGTGTGTGCTCTGGACACAGTTGGCAGCCTTGTTGAAAGTAATTGACATATTGCGTTGCAAAATTTGAAAGGTTTTCCTGCCCCTCACACACACACATATACACTGTGGCCATATTCCGGAAAAAAGGCACTCGGATGTCGGGTTTTTCGAATTGGGAAATTTGTATTTCGGTAAATGATTTTGTGTTCTCTCGTCATGGTTTGCCAAAAGTTGATGGGTTCCCAGTTATTTTGTGTTGTGTGTCAAATGATTTTAAATTCCACAAACTTTGAAACCAAACACGAGGGCATATTTTGACAAATTTCATATGCAAAAGGTGTTTGTTTGTACATGGTTTTTAGGAATTATTTATTTGCCAGGAGAAAGATTATATCAAATTAGAAAAATGGATAGACCCACAATGTTTTCAATGTATGAAAACTACTATTCAAATATCATTGTATTTGCCTTAATTTTACCAACAACCCAACCCTAAAGGTATTTGGTGGCACATGTTTTTTGATTTTTTTTATTTTAGACAAAGATTTCTTCTAGTTTTGCCAGGAAAAGATGTTCTATTGATCCTGAAATATGAGTGTATATCAACAATGTTTCAAATATAAGAAAACGACTATTCATATATCATAGTATTGGCTTTTTTTTACCAAAAACCGAACCCAAAAGGTGATTGCTGCCATATTTTGTTTGAATTTTTGATTTTTGATACGGTTTCTTCTAGTTTTGCCAGGAAAAAATGTTCTATTAACCTTGAAATATGAATGTGTACCAAAAATGTTTCAAATATATAAAAATTACACTTGAAATATCATAATATTGACCTCTATTTTATAAACAACCTAATACTAATACATATTTAAATTCATTTTCTTTTAATATGTACTCGAAGCTATATCCTAGAACTATATGTTTGGATTTGTATAAAATCTAGATCTTTCCATACTCGAAACCCCAACTTTTTCCCAAAGAGAAAAATATCACTCAACAGAATCATTAATGTTTACAATCGATTCCATATATCCGCATCCTCCGATTTATCGCCTCGCTCCCATATCTTCTTGTCACTTTTAGTGTCAGTTGGCATTAAGTGCGTTTCGAGGCCATTAATGGACTCTAAACACGTTGTTGGAATTCTATGCCCTGGAACTTCTCTTCGAACAAATTGCTTTGTCGCACATTAGGGAGATTTCGGAGGGAAAGTCCCCTCAGTCCTGGTCCCGGTCCCCTCGACAAAACCCACGCACTCGACTCCATGGACTCGAACATAAATTCAGTTTTATTTATGAGCATTTAATTTTTGTAACATTAATTTAAACATAACTGCCAAAACATAAATTAGCTTCCGTTTCAACTAATTATGTCCGCTGGCCTGGCCCCGCCTCCGCTTTTCCTCTCGCCCTCCTCGTTTTCCATGGCAATCGCTCAACCATGAAAATTGTTGACTGCACAAAAGGCAACATCAGACACACACACACCCCCGCACAACCGAAAACCGCATAAATTTAAATGTATGTTCGGATCGGATCGGTCCCTTCTGGGGGAAGGGAAGGGAAATTGTGTGAGCGCCACGTTTTATCTGTTCCGAGGTTCCAGGATGGAGTGGTGCCTAAGTGCCATTTCACATGCAGCAGCAGTGGCACCACCATCGCATGCATATAAATTTCGATATGTTTTGCCTTTGCTGCCCCTTTGAATTGCCTTCAAATTAGTTGCTCATCCAGGCAATTAACAAGGCCTTGAAAGGATATATCCTTTCGCTCCACAAGGAACATTTCAGTATTTATATTAATATATCATTCAAGATTTCAAGATTTTTATCATATCTCGTTTCGGTTGCCCTGGAACCATAAAAAACAAAAGCGAACAAAAATTAAGTATACGCCGAAAGACACGGCATAAACATAATAATCATAAATATATCAGGCAGCTAACTTTCGGCTTGGCATAATAAAATCCAATTAAAAACCAAAGAAAGCAAATGTTTACGACCTGACACAGAGCAGGGAGAAGAGAAGGGGTTTTCAGAGCCGAAAAGGGCTGCCAGTCCGTCGACAAATGCATTGAGTTATGTTAATGGGAGAAAGAAATGACTGAGTCTATGGGGACTTTTCTGGATACACTGCCAGAGAAAACGGGGATTTTAAATTCGTTGAATTGAAATTTTTATAATAATTTTAATATATTTACAAGCAAAGTTCTGATAAAAGTAAGGATTCTGAGCAACCTATGATTACCTATTAATTAAGCTTTCTTTTACCCTCTTCCAAATATATCACCTATCCCCAGATATACATAAATCCCAGCTTTGATTATAATTTTTCACATTTCCCCTTTTAAGTCACAAGACAAGACGGTAGTCAACAAGCTGCAGCAGCAGCCATTCGTAACTAACACCACATAATTCACAGAAAATGACAAACAGCTGAGCTCCATTCTCCAACTCCTCCTTTTCCCGTTTCTACCCCCCAAATCTCCAGGTCCCTGCCCCTTGTCAAGTGTCAGCGTAAATCTTAAAATTCGCAGAGCAGAAAGTGTTGCCTTTGTGGAAATTGACTTGGCCAAAACCAGCAGCCAAAAGCGGCAACAAAAACAGCCGCATCTGACCAGACTTGGAATTGAAGTGGGTGTTGTGGGTGCTGTGGGTGGGGTGCCGGGGTGGTGCTTTGCACTTTATTATTTATGGCTGTCGGGTTGAGTACGAATTCATTTTATTTATGAACCAAGTCAGCCAAGCGACCAGCCAAACAGCCAAAAAAAAAAGAAGGAGAAAGACAACCAAACCAAATGGCTAACGGACGACTGGTGGTCGTTGTGGCTTTTCTCAGCTACTGGAAAATACAAAAAACAAAAACAAAAAACATCTCTGAGTTTCCCTTTGGCTTGGCTTGAAACAGTGGTTGAAAACGAAAGAGGTAATGCGAAGTAAACAATTTATATGAAATTATATTTAATCTGGAATGAATACAAGAAACCCTGCAAAAGAATCTTTAAGGGGGAACTATTGGCTTATACAATATAATTTAAGTATCACGTTTTCCGCTCTTTAATCTTAAATATTTGTATTATTTAAAATATATTAAATATAAAACCCATATTATTATAAAACCCACTGTTCACCCTGCTAGAACGCCCCAAAGTATGCAATACTAAACCGCAGTTGAGTCTAACTTGCAACTTGGCTCACAATAATAAAGCCGCCTCTCCGCCTTTGATTCTCCCACTCAATCCCTTTACTTTGGGCCACGTTCGTAGCAATTTTCGTGTCGGCTAATTAGCTTTGGGTGTATTGTTTATAAATTTATGACGCATGTTAAATGGGTTTAATTTATTTATGGCACTTTGACCGCTCCGTGCCAGAGTCCAAGTCGAGTGCCTAAGCTTTGGCCAATTGAATTTTCGTCAGTGAATTATGTTTATGAGCTGACGCCGGTTTTGGGGTTGTGGCAGTTTGCTGTTTCTGTTTGCTGTTGCTCTTGTCTCTTCTGGAAATTGTGGCAATGTTCTACATATTTCTGCGGTTAATTAGAGTCGCCGCATGACGGGGCGCCCAGACAAGAGACCCAATTAAAACTTCAAGTTGTCATCTATGGAGCTATCAGCACCACATTCCTCCCCCGCTGGGTCAAATGGCTTCATTATGCTGACTCAGGGGGGGAAATCAACCCTTGATAATGTTAATTCTAATACAAATTCTCCCGATGATTATCATTATGATTATGCCTGATATTTAAAATATACAAGCCACTTGAAATATGGTTAGAGTTAAAATGACTTAATTGAATAATTTTTGGAAGCTACAAAATTTGGGGAATATGCACTTTGAGGGGGAATTTGTTTAATAGTTTGATAGTAAGCTAATCATATTAAATTTTGTGACCTAAGATATATGCTACCCAGTTCTAATTAGCTTGGATCAAGATACTTTATTGGTTGTATATAGTTTTAGGTACTTTTCTTTCAATTTTATTTTATTTCTCTCTAGTAAGGGTATATCCAAAGTCACTGTGGAGTTTCCTTAGGGGATTCTACCATCCAATGAAATTCGGTTGTCACACTCAGGCGCCAGTCACGAGTGATCAATGGCCGCTAATTAGTGTGTCCTCTCTTTTGGAAACTTTACACATGCTCGGCACTCTGGACACTGGGCAGTTCCTAAGGGGTTTTCAGTTACAAGTGCTGATTACGGGCTCTTCGCTTTCCCTTCCCTTGTTTTTGTTTTTTTTTTATTTTCTCTTTTTTTTTGTTTTGGGATTCCCGCTGCGGCCGCAGGTCATTTATTATGTTTGCTGTTGTTGGGCGAGACTTGAATTTCAATCATGAGCGGCCTTCGATTAGAAATTGCGATAATGCCCAATGGCGACAAAGTTTCCGAGGCGCCCAAGGGGTGCCCCTACTCATCCCGATCTTGGTCACAATCCCTCCATATCCTCATCCATGGGCGCCTGTCTGCAGTTTGTCAGTGCGACGGCAGCCACAGGGCTTATCTGCACTCGGCTGCCACTAAATTATGTTTTATCTGCATCTGTGGGTCATCGTGTTACTCCCTGCCACAAATGTGCATATCGTACACATGGCGGGGTATATGCATATCCCACTGTTGCGGTCACTTTGATGGATGGTCTCGGAGCGCTAATGAGCAGCAATTAATAAAGCCATGGACTTTGTTGACCGCAACAATATTCCGGCACAAGAGCGTGGGCTCCTTCGCAAGAGAATAGAGACATTCGGGGGTCGGTGTCCAGCTGATTAATGCCCCGATGCCACGATAATGAGATTTTGACTTAGGTTCGTTGGGCCTTGGTACCGGAATATGTTTTAATGCCCAAATGATTGATGCCAACTGGCGGGGACAAAACCGCTTAAGGCACTGCCAAAAAATGTACATTTTGGGAGAAACATAAATGACAGCTTTATGAAGGCTTAACTCTGGGTAACTAAAAAAGGCTTGCTTAATTAATTTGGTATTTATTTTTATTAAAGGCAAGACTAGAATTGTAATTTATTGCTGCTGACAAATAAGTAGAGCTGAGTATTTATTTAATTAAAGGTTTTACATATGTCTCTCAGGGTTAGTAACGATGTACTTGAGAACCTATAGGAGTTAAGCACCAAATGCAGATATATTTAAACATTTTAAATTATTAATCCTCTACTTTAGCTACCCTTATCGATCTTTTAAAATTATTTCTTAATTTAAAACACAACTTTCCTTATCCTTATCCCTTCTTTTCTTTCGCTTTTATTTCCAGAAAAACGCCCTTGGCCAGGACAGCTGCAACGATTACCACGAAAATGAAAAGGGGAAAATAAATATGTCTAAGTTATGTAAATGAAATGCGCTTTTGCAATTGCACAAACCACCCTCTACACTGCGCAAAAATTACGTATACGTACTGTTTGCCGCAGTAGTTTGGAACGCGAGGCGCGTGCAAAAATAATTTATGGCGGCCATCAACAACCCTTAGAGCCGAAATGATAGATGGCGTGCCAGGATGTCTGCCGAAACTGAGCCCAAGTCAGAGTCAGTGCCAAAGTCGAAGGCAAGTTAACCCAAAACCCAGAATATGCTGCGGGAGCCATATTTTTCGCACTCACTGTCACCCAGCCAGCCAGCCAGCGAGTCTTTCGACTGGAGAGTGTCGAGCACTTTTCGAATTGAAATGTCGTTTTGGCTGGCGCTAGAATTTTTCATTGCCAATTGCCGCCAGAGGAGGAGAGGAGCAGAGGGTATGAAGGGAGCTTAGCCAAAGGCGGTCTTGCCAAGAGCTGCCATATTTCTCGAGGGCCCAGCACAAATGTCACATCAATCTTATGTCCAGCGTTGCGTAAGAAGTAGAGAAAATATTCATTTTGTTTTTCCCCCTCGGTTCAGAAAATGAAATCAAGTCTCTGCGTTGGCTCCTTGCAGAAATGATTAATGGCCTGGCGTGTTCTGCGAATTTTAAATGCAAGACAGCATTGGGTATTAAAAGGAGCAAAAGGGGAGGTTTATACTCGAAAGTATTTTCACTGAGAGCCAACTTGGCCAAGGGTCTTCCTTTGAAGTCAATGAATTTTGCCATAAAAACTGTAATTGTGGCTAAATGTTTGATTATAAGGCATAATAAAATACATTCTAAATGTTTAATAAAACATGTTTTAAAATTTCTTTGGAAGTTGTGTTGGTTCTTTTAGTATGTGTCTAATATATGTGTATTAAAATTTTTCATAAAAATATTATCGGAAATGTACAGAATTTAGTTTTCAGTAGTTAGTTTTAGTAAAGGCAGCATTCTTCTTGCTCTTTCTTATCAAAATTATAATAGAAATTAAACAAAGATCTCTTCTTTTTTAATACTTAAACAATGTTAGAATGCAACCAACACAAGAACTACAAGGACACGGATAGAACAAGTTATAAATCTTTGCCATAAGATATAAGATAAAAGACATTCAATATTGGCATAAAATCTGAAAACTTAATAAAACTAAATGTGGAATTATAAGGCATTATAAAATGTATGCTAAGTGCGTAATGAAATGTGTTTTAAATTCATTGGCCGATTCTATTCATTCTCTTAAGTTGGCACTACTATAAAAATCTGTAGAATATTTACAAGTATTTATAAAAATATACTAAGAAATATACAGGAAACATTTTGCATATAGTGAAAGCAGAGAAAACCTCTATCTTTCTTATCCATAATATTATACAAACTAAAACGGCTTTTGCTATTCTTAAATACTTGAATAATATTAAATAAAAATCCAAATTAAACCTACCCAAGGACATGACAGGAACCACTTATAAACCCCTGCCATAAGACAATTAAGTGGAAACCTTCGACATCCTTTGCACCAAACACAAGTTATCAAGTCATCAAGTGAGGTTAACTCCCCCCTCAGAGACCGTGCCACACTTGACTAGACTAGACGCCCCTCCTACACCCCACTCCCCCCCTTGTGAACTCCCTGCCCCAAAACCCCCAACCTTCACCACTAAACATGGCCACGACGTCATTTGCGCTGCTTAAAAGTTGATTCGAAAAGTTTCGCACCGCAAAGGAAGGTTAGAGGGGAAAGGTGAGCCAGAGGAGAAGCAGAAGCAAGTTGCAAGGACCGGAAGTGAGAAACGGGGCTCTGCCACACACACACACACTCTCACACAATTAAGCATAATCACCTACACACACAATTAAGCAGACTCCGCACACATGGACACGCACCCATACCATAACACGGTTGCATCGCCGTCGTCGCCATACAATTTCCGCAAGTCGTAAAAGTCGGTAATTTATACCTTTTGCCCCATATGCTACGGCATGGTAATTTGTTAAGTAGAGTTAAAATAATTGCTCGTATTTATAATTTACACATTTTGCCTTGGAAATTTATCGTCGCGCTGAAAGTGCGCTAGATAGCTCACACACACTCGGCCCCAAAGGAGGACTCTTTGGTTGGAAAACACCAGGGTTTTCCAGGTCGACGGCCGCAGGCCGACTTGCCTCTGCAATTTTTCGGTGTATTTTCCACTTTTGCGCTGCGCACAAATTTATGGCCACAAGTTCCCCAGCTAAACTGAATGAATGAGTAAGTGAGCTCCAGCTTCAGCTCCTGCTCCTTGCTCCTGCTCCTGCTCCTGGCGATGCTGCTGCAGGTCCTCTCCCGGCAAAAGTTGAAAGTTTTAGCCGCTATTAATTTCCCACAGCCACCCCGTTCTTTGGTAGGGTCCACGAAGGGAATATGAATTGCAGCTGAAGAGATTTACGAACGAACTGGGGTCCAGTGCTAAAGCAAAACAATTTGATTCGAATTGATACATGCTTCGCAGGAGCCTTGAGAAGGATATAGGTGAGGCTTTAAGGGCTAAAAATAAAATATATAACAAGAAATATACAGTAAATACTTATTAGAGTTAATAGTAATTACTAAATTGTGTGGAAACCCCTTTCCTGTTGCTTAATTAAATTGTAAACCCAAGAGAAGACTCTAGTAGAAGTCCCTGACTAAGAGCTACTCGATAATTAATATATTTCTCTCAACTCTAGACTTCCTCTTGAAATAACAAACATTTTAATAAGGTTCAAGGTAAAGTATGTCAACTTTAAGATATTTTATTGGAATTATTTTCATCCTTATCCTATCCTTTATTTATTCCTATACTTTATTTTCACATATAAAACTTCTTATTTTATTTCCAAATCCATCTGATTTAAAACCTATTATCCATAGTTTAAAACCCCCAACTAGCTTTAGTTCACTGCCTGTAAAATATTATCCGATAATTTATTAAATACCCGAAAGATCTGGGGAAATATTAAGAGACAAAGTAACATTTTATATGAACCCATGCCTTGGTAACATTCATTTTCCGTCCAAATTACCAAGTAACTCCATTTTGCACCGAAATTTCGAAAACCATAAAACATTGTGAACGATAAATTTCATTTTAATGGCTCGAGAATTGTTGGGGAACGGCGCTCTGCCTGTTACTTTGTGTGCTGGATACATTTTATAAAACATTTATTTGCTTGATTCCTAGCCTCATTTCCGCCAGACATTTCGCACCCGCCTCAGCCCCAACCCGAAATTCAGTAGAAAAGACATATATTTTGTCTGCACTCTCCGCTCTTCCTTTCGGGCCATAATGAGGCCATAAAAAGGGTTAAATAAAATGTGCAGCAATTGCTTTGCTAAAGCCAACGAGGCTTCATTTTCCCTCCCCCCGAACAAGGTTCCGACCACTGACAGCGAAAATTTGCCCGATTTTCGCGCCGTTGCTTAAGAATTATCGACGTCTTTTTTATTTGGTCGAGGAATGTCAGAGGAGGCGTTGGCGTCCGGGTTTCGGGTCGGAAAAGCAGAAATTACAGCTTGTAGCTACAAATTGCTTCCGTTGCAGGCACTTCGGGGCTCTTTTGGATCGTTCGACACAGGGAAAGCCATGGAAAGCGGGGAAAAGCGGGAGTGCAACCAAAAATAGACACATCAATAAAATTTATTAGTTTGCATGTGCAAGTGCAGCTGGCGGTGGTCGGGATTTTCCATTTCCCGCCGGACCAAGGTCTAATTCACCGCCCCACCAACCTCCTCTCAGAATGCATCGAGCCCCATTAGAACGGATGTAAATTGCTGCTAATTTGCTTTGTACACTAAGATTAATGTAATCTGAAATGAGAGTCAGTTCTGGGGGGAAACCCTGAAAAATAAGATGAATGCTTTTCGGGGATTTTTCGAATGTTTAGCAGGGAAAGCGAACTTTAGCTGTTCTTGGGATCAGCTTATGAACTTTAAAAACTAATCAATTGAACTAGGGAAAACTGGAAGAGTATGGAAATATTATAAAATATAGCTGTTGCTGCACTTTTAAACGCTTATTGAAAGACTTCAATTAATATTATATGACATGTAAGGCACAGACATGAAATATCTCTAAATTAATTCCACTAAATCCCCCCCTGCATATTCAAATTGAAATGTAAATCTAACACATTGTTTCCGCTTCCCTCAATTTTGCCGAGTTTCTTTACCGAAAGGTCTTTGATCTTGCCGCTCGCCTTTCACACATTTATGGGTTTATGATGCGCCCCATATGCACGACAAATGCACCGAAATGAAACGCTCGGCCCGGCCTGCATTCCATTTGAATTTTGTGGCCAGAACCACCGCCCCGAAAGCCGCCACCAACCCACCCACCCACACCACTCGTTACCTTCGGCCGTCTCGCTTTTACGATGCCTCAAATAGTGTGATAATTAGGTGAACAGACGTCGGTCGGTGCAACATCAAAGGGAACACCACTGCCACTTGCCACGCCCCTCCTCCTTACCGACTAACAGTGCCACATATGTGGGCGTGTTGCTGTCGGGATGCCGCCCCCAGGAACTGTGCGATGACGAATTTCCCAGAACTGTTTGTTGTGTCAGTTAACAATTGCTGGGCATTCCACGGAACTGGATTTAACATTTTCCAGTCCAGATATTTGACTAGGCGTCGACATTTGGGATGTTTATCTGCCTATATCTTGGTTATTTATTTAAACACTGCCACAAAAATAACTTTGAATCGGAGATTACAATTGCATTTAAGTTTAGGAGGCAGGTAAAAAACCAACAATTTTTTGCTTCTTGAGTATAAGTATTCGTTGTATTACTCTCAGTCTAGCTCAGCCTCATTACCCATAGTTATAGCCGGGGTCAAAGTTTATTGCAATTCCCAAATCACAATCCATAAGAGTAAACAATGTGAGACTTCCCACCTGCAGATGGCAAATAAATAATATCAGTAGGTCCCCTCAACAACTCGTTTGATGCCCCTTGCTGATCTGCGGACAGATGTTGCACCATCTCTGCTTATATAGTATTTTATAGTATAGTGTGCATTTGTGACTCCCCAGCTGGTTGCATGCGGCGGCATGTTGCTGATTAGCATCGCCATCGCCATCGCAAACTCGTGTCAGGTCCACAGATAAAAGATATATTCACTCCATTGAAAACCGGCGTTGGTGCCACAAATCATTGCCAAACATGATTTCTTATTATGGGCGCTAAGGTGTGGCTGGAATTCATGTTTGCCTTCTAGTTAAGAACTGCTATTGCTGAATTTAAATGCATGTAATTTAATTATAATTAATTAGGGACTTATAAATGTGGACAGTTTGATTTATTTCCCGGCCAAAGTTGCAATCTTCCGGGGATATTACTTAAAGTAACTTGTTTAACTAGCTTAAGTTCTTCCCATGAAAAATATTCATTATATTAAAAGATTTGTAAGTATTTTTTCTGTGTTAAATATAAAATATATAGAAATGAGCTTTGTGTGGAAATTATCAAACAATCTGTATACAATTTAAAGGTAATTGGGAAGTTATTGAAGCAATACGGTTGTGAATATATATTTATTTATATATTTTTCCACAACTCTTAAAACTTTTCATATCTCTTTTTCGTGTCTCACTTGTTTCAAGTGGCATCGCTCACATTTTTTCCCCCCAAATCCATTTAGAAAACAGTCTCAATCAATAAATGTTTCGAGCTAATCTGATCCCAGCGATGATGCATATCTCACCGCAAACAGACATATAGACACGCACTTAAGTAAATATATCAATTTTGTTTGATAATCCCAATGTGAAAGCTTCCTGCTGAGATCTCTCCCTCTGCCCCCTCCCTGTATTTATCTCAATCCCTTCCCACACGGAGGGGCGCTCATTAGCTGCTGCATTCGAAGATGCTGAACAAGCCACTTAATTTAAATTTAAATGTTTATTTCTCGCTATGCGTGTGTGTTGTGTGCGGCAAAGTATTTTGTCTTCGTTGCATTTTGTGTTTACACCCCTCTCCTCGACCCCGTATCACTCTTTTAGTACACTGAGAAATAGTTTTGTGTGCTTTGTTTAATTATAAGCAGGAGTTAAAGAGATGGAAAAATGTATTAAATACTTTTTTCACATCTTTTATACTTCTGTATGTCTTGAATCTATTGAGGAATAGCTAGGAAAGGAGTAGAATTAACTAACAACAGATAATATTGATATTTCTATATGGTATTGGTATTCTAATGCTGCAATATACATAGAATAATTCTATATTTTATGTATTATTTTGGAATATAATTGAAAAACGATATGTCAGAATATAATTGGAAAAAGATACAAATAATTTAATTTCCATTTTCGGATATATAACGTACGAACGTCAAATGGGATGTATTTTTCATAGTTAAGAATACGATATATCAAGCTTGATTGATTATATTGAAAGGGATATCCTATTTGCCTCTGTATTATGTCGAACTCCATTCAAACCCCTTAATGGACATCCCTTATTATACCCTATAAATATTTCCTGCATGGATATCTCCTCATTCAATATTAAATAATATATATTATATCAAAGAGATGTAGAAAATCGAATTCATTTTGATATAATTTCATGTTGCATGACTTTGATTATAGATCTAAATACTAACAACTAAATTATAATGTTCCTCAGGTATCAATTTTCTTTTTCAGTGCACTTGCTCTCTGTCTGTGTGTCGCATCTTGGCAAGATTTATTTTCGGTATTCCATGGGCGACTAAAATGCGCTGTCAGCGCAGCAGTTGCTGCCATACGTCGCCTTCCCCATATCCCACCATCGTGGCGGTGGCTACGGCTACATTAACCGATGGTGGTCCGGAATGGTGGTGGTGGTGGTGGCTCCTCCACCGAGGAGGGGACCCACAGAGCGATCTCTCGTTCCCCCCCATTGCACTTGACACCCGAAATTGATGCGCAACTGCACCCAAGCCGGGCCACATTAATTAGGCAAAATATTGACACGCTGATGGCTGGTGTTGCCCATTGATTTATGCGGGTTTTTTGGTGTGTGCGGGTTTTATTGGGATATTTTTAGGGGTATTAGTTTGGTGTATGGAATGGGATTAGGTCTGCATTTCTACTTGTGCATTTTGTGTGATTGGGTTCTGGAGCAGGCTGCGCATTCTGGTCTTTCCAGGCTTTTTGGTAGGCACTCTGACAGTTAAGGTGGAAGAGCATTTCTTGGTCGGCTTCTTCGAGGATTTAATGCCACAATGCAGTGGTAGTAGTCGGAATATGAGCCGCAGGAAGGGTCCCATACGAGGATGGCCTAGAATTCAGGAAGTTCTTCGGTTGAGGCTACATGAAACTGTTCAGTGTGCTATCCCCATAGAGTAATAAGCTACCAGAGATTGTGTCCCTACGAGCTTTTTACTCTATGCCATTACCACGGGAGCTTACCACGGTTCTTGGAGCTATTCTTGACACCCTTTTTGGCCTCATAGAGCTCCCAATCTTTGTCCAAGAGCTCTGGACCGTGGCCACCGTTTGGATTCTGTGACATACGACCCTCCACTGGCGACATGATCACCTGCATACTACCCCTTGGTGCCACATCGGAAACCTCTGGGATTCTCAATTTGGTCTTGGTTGGATTACTTGGTTTGGCTTGGTCTTCGAAAAACACACCATTGTTGGCAAAACGCACACAAGTCTCAGTGGAATTCTTGAGCAGGAGCCACGACTGCTGAATGATGTTGCCTTCCTCGATCAGCTTTTCGTAGCCTTGAAGGATGCGACGCACATCCACGTTGATGAGCTCTTCGGGAACATCTGGCAAATCGGTAAATTTCTGAGAAAATATCAATATGTAGACAATTTTTGTGTAACACTGAATTAGCTTAATCAATTCTCATGATAAGAGCGAAGAATTTACAATTTTAGCAGTATTATGTTCAGTCTATGCATCAATCAAGATATGTTCCTTCTGTAGTTACCTGCGAGCTCTGGCGTAGATCCTCGAATCTCTGGATTAGCTGTTTGATATTGGGATTGCTCTGGGAACTCCTGGCTTCACCCTCGTTCACTTCCGTCAATGGTGAGGTTCCATCAGCCGTCGGCTCATGACCCACCATGTTGACGGAGCTGATTCCGGTTAGCATTTTGGCCGTTTGTTCCATAAAGATCGCCTGTCGCTCTCGCATTAAGAGCAGGTGTGTTTTGAGCTCATCCAGGTATGCCAGCTGGCGGTGAGTGGGCGTTATATGTGAAGTTCGCTTCTTGGTGCTCTCCATTGCACTTGATTTGCCACCTTCCAGGGCCTTTGACATGATGCCGCCTTTGATGGTAAATTTTGTGGTCCCAGCTTCAGAGGGTTTTTTGGGCTATGGGTTTAACTTGTGTGTGTACAAAATGAGCTTGATATAGAAGCTTGAATGGAGTTTGACTACCTAATCAATGTCTACTACTCCTATTTTGCATAAGTTGGTAATAATAAATATAAGGTATAACAAAGTATATAGGTAAGTAAATCCTTTAAACCCTATTTCATCGACTGTCATAGAAGAGTGGAGCTATATGTCTGTGTCCTTAACATCGTTACTGGCTTTAGGCCATAGACTTGCCTTGCCTTTCTTTTTGGCCACCGCTTAGACATGGCCTATTACTCGTTATTTTTATGAGCCCCAAATTGAGATATCGCCTGCAATTCTGGCCCAAACTAACTAAGTTGTAAGTGCCCCAGCTGCCCCCGTGCTCTGCAAAACCGATCCCTCTCGCGGACTTTAATCTGTCTGCGGTCGAACAATGGCCACTGGGGCAAGGATTGTGCCCCGATACGCCTATATACCTATCTTCGGTTTAGCCTCTTACTCGACTCCGATACCTGGGATGCTGCAGGTGGTGGTGCTAGTGGTGGGTGGGGAGCAGGGTGGCACTGGGGTGGGCCTTGGAATTTCACAGGGGGGTTGGGGGGAAAACGTGCCGCTGCCAACGGCTGACGCCTACAATGAAGAAAAGGGGGCGTGACAGCCACTCTGTGAGACTCCCAGGCCGCTGTTGATTTCACCTGGAGGTGAGTTGCAGCGCCTCCCCAGCCTGCAATTGTTGTTTTTCATATTTTAATGCCTTTTTGAGTTGGTGGGCGTGGCACGACACGATTCTTCTGGCCGATAAGCTGTTATTTTTATGGTCTCCCGCCGAATCAGATCGACTTGAAGTTGAAGTTGAAGCTGGAGTTGAAGTTGGAGTGGTGCAGAATGTGCGGTGTGGGCTGGCTGCCGACTTAAAGAAGTTAAAATTATTACACCGCAATTGTCTTGATCGTTGATTTATGTGCGCTTTTGTTGTCGGCTCTTTTGCTTGTTTTTTCCCCCCTCTTGTATAGTTTTTTCTGTTTCGAAGTCTTCGAAGTTGGCCAACAGGCAAATTTGTGTGGCTTTTGATATTTATTAGCCATGGCCCGGGCATTGGCATCAATTGTGTATGCAATATGGGAAGTTGATTATGCCTTTCATTAGCCACCGTATTTTTCCCTATTCTGCACGGAGTGGCGACAATTGCCGTGGAATCAAGTTTCTTCTTTGGATCAGTGGAATGGGAATGGAATCTGCTAAGATTCGAAAATTAATGTTCAGAAACCGCTGAGGATTGAAAATCGAGAAGTATGCAACATTAGGATTTTTGGGTCTCAATTAAATTCCTTTTTTAAGTATTCTTGCAAACTAAAAACCATTTTGTAGCTTACTTTAAGTTATCATAATGAAATATATACACAAATAAAAGGAAGTCCTGTTATCGGACTTTGTGTATTTAAATACTTATAAGAACTACCTAAATCTATCAAATGATAAGTAATGCCAATTGTATTGTTGCAGGGTATTATAATTTTAGTCAGAACCTTGTAACAATGTGAAGGAGTCATTTCCGACCCTATAAATCATATATTCTTGATCAGCATCATTAGCCGAGTTGAGCCATCTCAGACAAAAAACATTTTTCAAAATTTTGGAAAATTTTATAAAGGGTTAAATCGTTAAAATTTTCAAAAAATGACAAAAATTGCAATATTTTAATTTTTAAATTGGGTAAAGAGATTTTTTAACATAATAAAAACAAACATAGGAAAGCTTTCCGAATCGAAATTAATGCATTTTTGGCTAAGTTATGACTTTTTTAAAATTTGATTTATTGATAAAATTGTCATATAAAATATAGATAAATATCAACTCAAAGAATGGTATTATAACTTTAGTCAGAAGATTGTAGAACTGCGAAGGACTCATTTCCGAGTAAATTGAGTGTGCAGTTTTACTGTCCTACTAAAACTAGCATAGGACAGGTTTCCGAATTAAAATTAAAAATAGATTTTTCGTAAAAAAATTTAATGAGTTATGTTTATAATTGATTTAAGGAAATAATTACTCAGACTTTTTTCAAGGGTAACCTACATGTTACATACATATTTTCACTCTTGATAAACCTGTACAGACTACCAAAACTTTTTATGTGATTGCTTTGATTGGTAGTCTACTTTATGCATATTTTATTGTAATTAAAAATTCCTTTTCCTTGTCATTACTTCCCACTAGCCTTTTGTAATTGAGTTCTTATTTGGATTGCCTTGCATCCTGTTTATGGTCTTGCTGGTGTCATAACCGCCCTGGCAATCCCATCGTCTCCTTCCGACCAGGCCAATCCCAATAGCCCGCCAACTTCCATTGTATGGCTCTCTGACACGATTAAAGCCAACCGCAGCCGGAGCCGCCTCCAATTGCCTGCAAACTTAATGATTTCATCTTTCATTGAATTCAAATTTGTTTTCCCCAACGACCCCCGCGATGTCCAAGTGCGATTTGCAGCTGTGCAGAGTGCACGACGATCGGTGTCCGGAGTTCGTGGTCCGTGGTCCGGACTGCTGACTGTGGGCGTGCCCCCATCATACGCCCCTGGAGTTACTGTCGTGGTCGTCGCTGGCCGAGCCTCGAAAAATAACGAATTTATTATTTATTTCACCTGACAGCACGAGCAACAGACTCTATAAATTTCCCTAGCCACTCCACTGCTCTCCGACTCATATTTATGGCCCCATCTGTATCTTTCTGGCGATGCGCATATGAAAACGAAATTATTGATAAGGCAGTCGCATGAGTATATACATATGTATGTATACTCATACTCAAACTCATGCTCATACTCATATTCAGACTCATACTCATACTCATACTCCCATATGGCATGGTATTCCCTTATTTTCAGCTCTGATTGAAATACCGCTTTCGTCTGGAGTGCAACAGCTTCATTTCGACAGGTAAGGAAAACGGGGAAAAACAAAAAGGTAAGTGGAAATAAGCTGCGGCAGCAACAAAGTTTATTGGCAACACACACACACACATACACACAAGGAGGTAGGAAGAAATAAAACCTTAACCCAATATCCTGCTTATGGTCATAATTTTTATGCTGCTTCCAGCGAGTGGAATCCGAAGCCCGGCGACCGCCTGGGCTCAGCTTATTGCAGTTGCTTCAGGTCCGGGCCTGGACCTGAGACCTCAACCTGGGACCTGGACCTGGACTTGGGCTTCTCCTCCAGTCCGCCACTTGCAGCGTATTTCATTATGAATTGCTCTTAACGATGTTCCATTTTTCATGTGCGCATTCATAAACCTTTTTCTTATTTTCGACTTGAAGCGGATTGTTGTTTGCATCTTGCCGTTGCCGCTTTGGCCGCGGCTGCTGTGCGGCGGCCAGGAGAAGAGCAGATCCTGTCTGGCGGTTTGGTAACAGCCCAGCTCTTCCCCCCTCCCCTCCCCTCTCTCCGTACGTGGTTCCCCGGAAAGCGAGTTAATGAATAATTGCACCGAGGTGTTGTAAGGAGAACGTTGGGTCTGCACAGTGGTGCACAATAATGGAGAATGATTTCGAAAAGTCAACATCGGAACTAGATTTGATTATATATGGAAACTTGGTATCGAACATAATATATTTTATACAGCGTTGGCGTTTATTGAAAATAATGAGAACTTTAATGTAGTTTCTTCTCATATTTCATATAACAAAAGAGCATTTTATTAAATTTCTTGAAGACACACTTAATTTTTCCACCTTTAGCCTTGAATTTAAATCAAACTGAACGTTTTATTTACTTAAGATTCAATTTTTTAGCTAAAACTGAATTTTAATTAGGTTTTTTCTATTTATTTATGTAACTTTGATCAATTCTTCACCATTGGAACGTATGAAGTTACAGTATTCGGAAAATGATCACCAATTCGAAAGAATTTTAAAATAGAACTCACTCAGTCTTCCGTTTCACATTTTTTGTTTTGAAAATTAAGTTTCTTCTTAAAATTTGCTATTTGGTGTCCAAGGGTTTCAGGCTTTGAACACCTAAAAAAATCCTTAAACTTTATATTCAGAAAATAATTGAATACAAATTCGTCATCCTAATTATTAGATTGATTGTAGGGAGGTCCTATTTATCATTTATCCTAAGAAATGTATTAAAAAAATTAATTATTATTGATCATAAAAATGATCTAGATTTTATATTCCAAGAATTTTTGTTTTCAAAGCTTTGTTTTCTATCAAATATTTTGTTGTTTCGAAATAGATTTCAAATTTTAAAATCGATCTTCCACAAGTAAAACCCTTTTCGATGCAATATTAGGGTCTCGTGGGATCGGTGCGGACTGCTGTCAAAGGCACAGCGGGCAGTCGTAAAATCGCGGCAGATACAATTGAAAAACGAGCAAAAAAGGGAGTCGAAGGGGTTTGGGGAAAGGATTCGTGAGTAAAGGAGTGCGGCGGCAAACACTCCACACTTGTCAGCGGCGGACTTAGCCACGGCTGTGCCCGAACCCCCTTCGCCTCGGCAGCGCTACGCCCCTGCCTAGCGCTTATGCTCACAAATCATAAATTGCCGCCTTAAAATTTATCTTCAATTTTCGAGACCCCATGTGGTGCTTAGCGAATGGTGTTTTGAAATTTATTGCTGCATTTGCAATAAATATTGTCAGTTGAGTTGGGCTCACAAGCGAGAGAGCGGGATGGCCGTAATGGCGGCGTTTGCTTGCTTTTTGCATGATTGCCGCTGTAACGCCTCTGCCCACACCGGGGGCCCCCCCTTTTGCAACTCCGTCCCTGGAAGCCTTCGTCCTTCCTGCCGCTCCTGCCCCCTTTGGATTGTTTATTGTTTTCGTGCATATTAATGTACGTTGATTGCGGGCCCTGGTTAGCTGAGGCATCAAGACCGCGGGGAGGAGTCCCCCCTTTGGCAGTTAGCAGCTGCCGTGCTGGGTCCTTCCTTCTACCGACCCCCCTTTCAGACGCCGCCACTGGAGCCCCAGCACGATTGTTAATTTACAGCGCGAGAAATTGATTGCCATTTTGTTAAGATAGTGTGTGCGAAGAGGGAAAGTGTCCGTCCTGCGAGGGGTGTGGAGGGGTGCTTCGTGGCATTTGCTGGTTAATTGTGGTGGTTCCCTGTGATCTAACCAATTATTTATGGCCTCGATACTCGTGATGGGGCTAATTGGGCGGGACCTTTAATGAAATCATCAGCATTGAAAAGATTTGGTAACACGGATAGCAGATGTCCTTATGTCCTGGTGACTAATAAGATGGCAAGCTGTCGTTATTATTAAAGTTTCTAGGGAAAGTAAGATTGGTTTCCTTAAAAATAATATATAATATATATGTTACTAGTATTTTGTATTAAAAAATTACTTTCTATGTCATATTTGCGGGTCAAAATGAAGTTGTATTGCATATCTTCTTTGCTCTTCAATCCTGAGTTATTAAGCTGCATAGTTATGTCTGTTATGACTTGTAAAATTTAATAAATATAGTAAAATTAATTATTCTCCTAGATAAATCGTATCTTTGCTCTTTTGTACTGCTCTTTCATTTAGCTACCAGTAAATAGAAGTAAGCCCGGAAAAGCCCAAAACGACTCGTTGGACGTCAGACGGCATTGACAGAGCCATCAATCAATTCACACACAGCCCAGCCAGACACGGACACTCGAAATGTAAACCTCGTAACTCTGGGGCTGCCTATCGAATCCGAAAAGAATGGAATAACTTTCACCCTGCCGCCCCGAACTTCCTGTCGCCACAATTTGTTTGGACTGCTGTCAGGCGACGATGACTCTTCCGATTTGCCCCGCAGTTGCACTTATCTCCTATCTCCTATTTTGCCTTGTAAAAGGCGACACGGGACAATACAGACACTGGAAGAAATTAATCTAAAACTATCGGAAAATTAGAAAATTAATTCGTAAGCAATTTACAGAAAATGGTTTTAAAATGAATTCATTTTGATGTGATTTTTTGATCTGTACTTTTGTTTAACATTTGTTAAAGAACTTTTGAGCTTGTTTAAAAAGTTCTTAAATTGGAATAGAATGATATTCAATGAAATCATTACCATGATCATATATAAAGGATGCAATATAAGTTTGACAAGCATTTTCGTTATGTTTCTTTTAATTGAAAAAAATCATTTTTAAAAGATCTCCAAAGAGTGTTTCCATTGTTTAAAATCCTGTTTCTTCGTAGGTAATTCCCAGTAAAGTTCTGATGGTATATACAAACATTTTAAGCATAACCCATTATCCTTTCTTCTTAAGCTAAAAATGCAAAATTCATATCTTTTCTTTGTATCTTTAGAGACGAATGGTCTGCAAATTTCTTCCAGCGCACCTACAGACAGCTCCGTACATAAAAACCCATCGATTCGAGCATGTGACAGGCATCGGGCAGAGCTCATCAATCTCCTGTCGGACCAAACAAAATATGCAATATATTCACATTGCGGTAGGGAGCAACTCGGCACGAAAGGCGAGCATCGATAACAGGGTCCGTGGGCAGGAGTGAGATATACACACAAAAATTAGAGCCCCATCGGAACCCTTCTTGTGTTTTGCGGCCTAACCGCATTCAGTAAATATTGTACGGGGCAAAACAAAACCGAAAACAAAAAATTAGAGAATATGTGTTGACAGCAGTCATCAATCAAGTGACACAACTTTTGACATGTCAAATGAACGAGCGAGCGCATAAATTACGACGACGGGCGGCAACATTAAGCGACCAACTCTGAGATATATCACAGTTAGTGTTGGGAAACCTCCGGTAGCAGGCCAAAAAATTGGAAAATCAATTTCCCAAGGAGAGCCGGGGGAGGTGCGGCATGTTGAGTGTCATTACACTTATCGATAAGATTGATAAGAGTAAACGCTTTTGCGTGTTTCGCTGCCTTTTCTGAGTCATGCGCTGCACAGAAGCGCCTCACCGCGCCACACTTAATCACTCTGCAACTGACTCTGGGATATTCGAGTACTCAGATACAGATACTCTATGGATACACACTCACACCTCTCCATCCGCGGGCCATCAGTCTCGGCTCAGACAATCTGTCAAACAGTCACGCTGACAGGCATTTCCACTTAAAACAATGCCAAACAGCAACAGCTGCGGAAAAACTCCTCATTTCACTCTCCGCATGGTGCTGTAATTTATCCCAATTCGGCCTTTTTTTCGGATGTGGGAAAGTTGTTGAGCCGGCAAAATACTATAGTCAAGATTTCGCCTATCAGTCGAAAGAGTGCTTAACTTGCTTTCAAGCTTGACTTTATTTATTTACTTGAATGCCCGGCAATAATTTAATTCAAATTGATTTAAGCTCACATATGTTTTAGTCTGAATTCAGTTGGAAATACTACTCAAGGACCTAGTATAATTATTATAAGAACTATAACGGAAAATAAATTGTATTCTATAAAAGATTATTCAAGAATTCCATTATCCAAATTCGTGGAGAATCGGTGGGATGACTGTTGATGTTGATTAAGATATTGCAAATCTTTTCTGAATGAAATTTTTTATTTTCCTATATAGCATTTAGATAAATACAATGCAAATTGTGTTGCACCAATTATCTCAATCAAAAACCCATTCACTGCGGTCCATTTTGTACCCAAAAACAATCATCAGACCCAGCAGCTATAGGAAAACAAAAACGAAAAAACCGCCCGCAATAAAATCGAAACTTGGCAACAGTTTGGAGTTTGTTTTTCACTTTTCGCATTGTTTCCGACGTGACAGATTTTACTTTTTGGCAGAGCGTTAATGTCACTGGGTGTGTGCACCGCTGGCAGTGACAAATCCTTTACCGTTATTTGCGCATGTAGACACTTTGACAGGCGCCGACACATGCGAATACGAGTCTCTCCACGTACGCAGTCGGGCAAAGCCCCTATCATATTTCTTTCGGTCTCAGTGGATTCTCTTTGTTGATGTCGCTTCCTGTCTCTGCCCAGCTTGCGGCAAAGTTTTTAATAAATTTGCGTCGCCGTCTCTCGCGTATTTTGTTTTTGCACGGCTCAGTTTGGTTTCGGTTTTGGTAGGGGTTTTGTTTTGCGGGTGAGCGAAATCCACCGAAAACATTTATTTCAATTTTCCCCTCATGTCGGACAGGCAGCAGCGCAACATGAGAAAGGAAAATTGCTGCTGCCAGAGTACTTTACAAATTTGTTTCCGTCTCAAGCGAGGCGACAGGCGAGGAGCGTTGACAGCTGTCAGTGGAGCTGGCTCTTGAGCCGGAGCCAAAAAAATTATTGACAGTTATCGTATGTCACATGCAAATCAAGTCGGATGTAGTGCAGCCATATTTACATTCGGTTTTTGCTTCATTTTAAAATGCGAAGTCACTTTCAGGTTCATTTAGCACCTTAAAGTGTTGATTTGCACCTATTTTGAATCTTTTAAAACAAATCATTTGTACAAAATCATTAAAATTGCAAAATTAATGTAGGTAGTTTCAACATTTTTTAAGTTAACAAGCTTTTTTAGTTCCTAAGATGTCTGGTTTTATTTAATATCCTTATTGTTGTTGCGGGTTTAATAATATAATTTATATTACAATTCAGACCTTATATTGTAGAGGAGCCTTACATAAGAAATTAGAAGTGCAACATAGGCAAGAGCTTAGAAACATTACTTAAATTTAGCTTAATTTCATATTACTGAAATATAAACTCAGGGATCTATTTGTATTTATTGGAATAGCAAAAGCTTTTAAGAGCTATTTATGTTAATGAAAAAAATAGTTAAAATTTAGAATATCAAGAACCCCTTTCCTCCTGTTATTTTATGATTAAATTCATTACAATCTAAAATGAATTATTAAGAAAAGATCCCAAAGAACATTAATAATGTTCTAGATTTACAAAAGTCAAGAGCATAAACAGCCCCATAAATTTAAATAAAATGACAAAACGTTCGAAAGACAAAAGAGTGTTTGCCAAAAATAAAAAAAGCACAAGCGAAAGGAACTCACAAAAAATCCTTGGCAATTAAGAACTGTCAGCGGTCTTTTGTACACACAACATTCTTCGAATTGCTTGCAAATTCCCCAGCACTCATTTGATTTACGATTTACTGCACCGTGTTGAAAGTAATTTGGCGCTCGATTTTCCTCAACACTTTCCCCGACCGCTTTTCCGCTCTCTCTCTCTCTCTTAGTTGCTGAGCGTTTTGCTACCGAATTTCCCTGCCGTTCGTCACAGTCTTTTGGCCCCGACTGTTCGTTCGCCGGCCGTTTGTTGCCTGTCTGTGGCCTGACATGTTGGCATCTCTTTGTAATTGATTAGCCAGCGGGGTTATTCACTGACACTGCATGTCGAATTCAATGAGAACGGCTCCTCCACCCCTCTCCTCTCGAGGGGAGATCAGGCGGTTTCACGAGTGTTTTCGGGGCGTGTGTCCGCCGGTGATTGATGGCACTGATCTCCCCAAATCAATTGATCAAGCAACACCTTCTATGAACTCGATGAGGTCACGACCGATGTGAAGTGAAGGAGTGAAGGAGGAGGTTTATAGGAAATCTTTTGAAGTTAAAGCAGGACTTGCAAAGAGGTGATTAGTGTTTAAATCATACGAAGAAGGGATCAAATCTTCATACTATCAATGAAGTTAACAATGATTTTATAACATTGTCAAGATCTTTCCTCACCATTAGTAGTATTACTTTGTTGCTTAGTTTTCTAAAGCAAATTTATTCTGATTAACTTGGTACACTATTTCTGTACCCCATGAATATTTACCTTCCGATCTTAACTTGATCAAATAATTGAATAATTTCATAGTTTTTATTGGATTTATGTGCAAGTTCGCCCCCATCCGTTGGCCTTATCTCTGCCAATGTTGATGTTAGATTGCCGTATTCCGCTCACAAAGTGATCGATGAGGGGCCATAAAGCTGTCACAGTGTAATTCCAGTAGGCGCCAATGTGGAGAATGGGCGATTGCACTTAGCTAAAGGGGCAGTATTCTATAAATCCTATTTTATTATGCTTATCTTGTGGATATATTGTGATAGGTAAGCGGCGAGTAAGCAGCCTGGTGATTTACTATGCCTGCTGCCCCTGCCATCAATCAAGACCGGAAACGTCAGATCGTCGCCTTAAATTATGATCTCTCGCAGCCCCTCTTGTGTGCCTTCTGTGCCCCCAGGAACGATCAATAATTCGCCGCTTATCGAGATTGCAATTTATAATACAAAATGGCAGACGAAAGCCGGTCGAGAAAAAAGGGTTCATAATTAATATTTAAAAGCCGCTCCGCTCCAGAGCCCGGCCCCGGGTCCATCTGGCGAACTCTCCTCCTGTTGCTTCGTCGGCGATTCGAATCAGAAAACATTAGCACGTCACATCACACAGCGTGCAAAAATTATTATTCATTGAATTTGTGATAAATGTGACAGGCCCAACAGCACTCCGAGGGGTCTCAACAATGCCGACCCGCCTGCATTTCCAGGCCAAGACCAGGCCAGGCCAGGACCAGGACCCGGACCAGGACCGGACCGAACCAGGCCGCATCGAAGCTGTCAAAAATTTGTTGCAAAAAGATATTATCTGATATGGATGGTCAGGACCAGCAATGTCTCCCCTATGCATGCTGCTGTGTAGGTATCAGAGATGATGGTTTGGCCTTTTATAGAAAAAAATGAAAGGAAAATGAAGCATTTTATTTATACAATTTTATATGGATAAAAAACTCTATACAACATAAATATCAGGCCAATTTTTTTCTTGATTTCACCCGACTAAATGCAATGAATTTAAAATATATGGTTTAAAAATATATTTAAGTAAAATAAATTTCAGAAATACACTCTATAAGCCCAGAAAAAGAAACAAATTTTAGAGGAAACATTATTCTTTTAAATTAATGATACCAATCCCCAATTATCTATACTCTATTTAATACAGTAATGTCTGTAGCTCTTTAACTAATATCACATATAATTTCTTTTACAGTTCTTTAGTTAAATATTTTCGTGTGAGTTAAATAATATCATCATCACTGGCCAGAGTGTGTGTCTGGGCTCATCAATAATGAGCAGACAAGGATGTGGCTCCACTCAACGGCATCGCTGCTGATGATGGTGCTGACCATGATCGATGATTGACCTGTTTTTGTTTTGCCCATCTTTAGAGTGACGATTGCCAGCAAGTCTCTCTGCCTCTGACCACACCCATTGACAGGCTTGTGCAATGTGCAATTATTTGCGGAGAATGGCCACAGCAGCAGCAACAAGGGCAGTACTCAAATGGAATTGCCCCAGTGATTGATGTGCTCAATAAATTGCACGATGAGCATCAACTGTTGCATCAATCTGGCGCACTGGGCATATGGCATGTGATGGAGCCAATGAAGGTGACAAGAAATGGGATATGGTTTAGAGTATGCATTTTCGAATTTCAAAGAATTTTACTTGATGGAATATAAAAGAAATATAAGAGGGAATATAATATAGAAGAGGTAATAAATTAAATATATATAAATCTAAATGTTTGCATAACAATTAAAGCTTTTCTTAGTGTCTTTTCGATTCACAATTGCTTATTTAAAATTTTACAAATTTGTTAAATATAATACCTAGCCATGCAACAAGTTTCTTCGTAAATCAAAGGACCAAAACAATATACATACATTTTAATATACATACATATGTTGATACCATTATTATTTTCTTCAACTTGTCAATGTTTCAGTTAACGTTCTTTTCCAATATTTAAGCAGTGTTCTTTAAGTCAAATAAATTATCCCATAGTCTATAAAAGAGTAATTACAGAATAATCTCGTTTCAGTTAAATGCAATGTATATAGTGCATTAAGTATTTTGTTATGTTATAAATACAATTTATTTTCCAGTATAATTTACTCATTTTGTGGGTGTATTTCTTCAACTTATATATTCAATACAGATCTCAATGATTTCTTAAATTATTCACTTATTCATGTGCATCGCATATACTGTGTGGATATCTTAATCACCAAACGGAATGTCTTTCAGCGAGTGAATCATTGGCGTTGGCCCACACAGAAGACTCATTCACCCTGCTCGCCGGCGATCTTTTGGGTAACGTTTTAATTATGGTTTTTAATTTCACGGCCCATATGGCGGGCCGTCAGGTGATTTCCCCTGAAATACGCGCAGAGCCCACATCTATCAAAGAGCACTGAGCGGTGAAATATATTTCACTCTATTCCTGTGCTTTTCGTCTTTCAGAACGAAATTAAGTGTTAATCTCATTTGATTTGTCATTTTCACATGACGTGATTTGGCGGCCTTCGCGTTCCTGCGCAGTTGAAACGGATCGCTCTGGGCCGTGATGTATGGGAAACAAATGTTTCTCTGACACATTTATTTGTTTAATGAGACGTTGAATAATTAGTTGGCTATGCGCAAGAAATGGCGAAGCTTGAAATTTATACCCCTCTCAGAGGCGGACACACCCCCGCATCTATGGGCGAATGGTCGAGGCAATTTATAAATTATGATTGACGACTCTGTGTGCGTATTTGTGTGACCCATCGCAGTTAGCCTCTTCCTGCCCCGACCACGACCACGATCCCGATACCCCATAACCCTCTCTCCTCCTGGCTCATATTGCGAGGCTATTCTGACATTTTTCTATATGGTTTTTCTGCCCTGGCCTCGGTCATTATGGCTGACAGCGCGCCTTCAAAATGATGAGTTTAGATTGATGGCCGCCCATCACTCAGCGAGATGGCAGCCACATCGAGCGAAGGCGAAAAGTTGGGGGGACAGTGCGAATTTGGGATACTCTCACTCAAGGATTCGGGGAACTAAGAAAGGAAATAAATCTTGTACCTTTAGCGGGAAAATATTAAGAACAATTAGGTCTATGGAATAAGAAGAAATTCATAATACATACAAGCCTAAGGATTTCATATCAATTAAATAGTTTTTAGATGCTTAAATCTTTTGTAGTATATACAATATCCAATTATTTACATTAGCTAAGCCTGAAACAACATTTTTGAGGCTCAAATTCCCATTAAGTTTTACCTTTGTACATATCTTCTTACTACTCAAATGGAAACATTGAGTTTTTGTACTTAATTATATGACAGAAAGTTACTGCAAACTATAATATATACATAAATGCTTTTAAGATATATCCAAATATCAACATGTCTACTTAATTTAATCCTTAGTTTCCCTAAATCTAGGGTAAAAGACTATCCAAAATCAGAAAGATTCTCCCTGTGGAAGTGCTTCCCTTCCTCGCCTGTTGACATGTCACTAATTTCGAAATCGCTAAGCTGGTTTTTGTGGAAACTTGATTTTCGCTGTGTGCTCCCCATTTCCAAGCCCCACAGATGATTGATGTGTTTGGCATATGAAAAACCGAGCAGAGAAACAAAAAACCCTTATGCGAAACATATTCTGTGTCAGTTTGTGTGCCAGAGAGGCAAATGTATTAATCATCCATGGCGAGTCGAGGTGATAAATTAGGTTTAAAGACGATTGGAAGATGTCTGCCGAGTAATTAGTGAACTGAGCCGGGGTCTCAGCGGGTCTCTTCCGATCCAAAAGATGCCTAGGAGGCGGAGGCCTAAGAGAGCAATAATGATGTGCATGACAGAAGAAATGCAAGAGACCGAAATTAAATATGATAAAAGACCCACACAGTCTGCTGCCATAATTAAGTATGACATGCAAAAGTATGAATTATCACTGAAATGTCAAAATGTCACAGCTGCCATCAGGCAGGAGGCCCCGGGAGATGGAGATGGCGATGGCGATGGCGATGGCGATGGAGAATCTGGCGGAAGGCATAAATAAGAGCCAGAGAGGGGAACAAGGGGCTGACAGCAAACGCCGCGTGTGGGATTAACCGACTTGAAAATTTATGATATGAAAAATTACTTTAGCTCAACGCACTCTCTCACAGGCACACTCAAGTTGCCAGAGATGCAGGGATATATGTATAAATACAAATACACAAAGCGAGAGAGAGATGTTTAATGTTTATTTTGTATTTTATTCGTCGTCTCCCATTGAGCACCGAGAAATTTGTGGCCCGAACAAATTTCCCAAAGTCTGTGTTGAAAAATTAACGTGCACAACTGTCATTGCAGTGACAGAGATGCGAAGTGAATGGGTTCATATTCGGATGCGGATGCCCGGACCGGGATCCGGGCCAGGCGTGAGGGTTGCTGTTGTGAAAGCTCTTGATAAATGATTTTGAAATGTGACAAAATGCTTACGAGCGGGATTAACGGAGACGAGACGAGGCGACGATGGCCCCAAGGATTGTTTGCCATGGCTGCAGGAAAGAGTTATTTGCCCAACGGACCAGCAGAGTTTGCTTTGTGCCATCGAAATCAGAAGGGATTATAGAGATTTGCTCAAATGAAGTTGTTACAATGCTGAATGCTGGCCACAAGTGGAGAGAGCAGGGCACTAAGGACCACAAGAAATCAACATCAAATAAGATTAGACTTGTTTTGCTAGAGTTTTGTGGCTATATAATATTTTACTAGAGTTTTTCTAAGGAGATTTTATTGGAATAGGGGTAATTGTTTACTTGATTATTATTTTCCACTAGCACTCTGTTGATGGGTGATCTCCTATCCATCCATCTTGTGGCTTTCTGACAGCGGCGGCGACACAAACCTCAGAGTGAAATGCAAAGCAAGAGACCCTCCAAAGATCCCCCTCGAGATCGATCGAGGTGATCGCATCGGGGCCAAGACACCATCACACAAGCACCATCATCACTCAAGTGGCGCGACAGCGTCCATGGCCGGGTCAATTCGCTGTGACAGCTCTCTTGATTTATGCGCCAGACACTTGAGTATCCCTTCAGATAGTCGTCGAATTCCCCGCCGTGGCGCACACTATTTATCATATAATTAACCGAATCGATAATGTTATTACACTGTCTATAAATCGGACACTGGCAGAGATCGGGGCTCCGTTGATAAATTGTTTAGAGTGTGTGGCAGGTGTATCGACATTGGCTCCAAGGAAGTGGCAAGTACTTGAGGAGCAGTCGATAAAACATAACATTCTAGGGTAGCAGATCAGATGAGGGGAAAGGTCTTAACAATAGAAACAGTGGAATAAATTAACATGTTTTTAATGAGTAATAAGTAAAAGGTTCTAGGCTATACATTCTATTAACTTATAATCTTTTGGATATCTTCTAATTTTCTGTATTTAATTTAAAGAGAGAAACTGTATCACTTGACACCTAGTTTAGACTTCAACCTGCTTCTTCTGGCATTTCTCTACTTCGGTACTGGGTATCCCTCTGTCGGTATTATCGTTTCGATCCTGCTTTCTTTGTTTTGGGGGCGATTAAGCGAAAGCGCCACTCCCTAACCTCCCTGCACTGTCCACCTTCCGTTCCGGGCACCCCATATAAATCAATTAATTTAAACTGTCAGGCAGCTGTCAAATTGTGTTGCTACCGGGAGCGTTTTTCGTTTCGCTTTCGACTCGCTTGGCATCGCTCCGGCTTTGGTTTCGCCAGGGGTCTGGGCTTGTTTTGTTTCGCCTGGGCTCAGGTTCGGTCTCGGACTTGGGGTTCTCGAGGTGCGGGAGGAGCCAGCGAGTGGAGTGGAGAGCGAGACTTTGGGTACGGCGACATGTCGAGATTTACTGAGTGATTGACGACTTCATGTGTCATTAAATACCGTTAGCAGACGCTTGTGCATGGCGCACACTGGACCCGAGTTTTATAATATATTTTATTTTACTTTTTGCCACATCACTTTGCTCGTGTTTAGTGAAAGTCGCTGCAGTGCCTTACACACTCGCCATTGTCTCTGTCAGCGAGTGTTTACTGTGTGTGATTAGCCGCAATTAGACATCCCGCCAAGGGGGTGTAAGCAATTACGAATTAGTTAGAGGCTTGGCTCTCAGTTTAGATGAAAGGAAATCAAGCTGGGAAGTTATGTCCCTAATTGATTTGGAACCTAGCCCTGACTAAGACTGATTTTATAGATAAATATATGCATAAGTATATTTATACACTCTTTAGAAAAACTATCCATTTGATGCAACTTTGACAAAAAAACTAAAATCGGTTGGTACATCCATAAAATATATAGAAAACATGAGTTACTTAAATACTTGAATAGTTTTCTCATGCCAAAAGTTCGAATTTTTGCTATAGGTCTTTTACTTCGATCACTTGCCCTATTTCTTTTGAAAATATATATAAGTTGGGAGTTATATACTACTTTTTATAAAAAACAATATTTCAACAATATATATTTCGACAATATTTAATACCATATTTTTATAACATTAAATTATAACATGAAATTATAATTTCAGTCAGAAGCTTTCAGAGCAGTGAAGGAGTCATTTCCGACCCTATAAATCATATATATTCTTGATCAGCAACAACAGCTGAATCAATCTAGGCATGTCTGGCAAAAATTAATTTCTTTCAAAATTTTGCAAATTGTGTAAGGGGTTACATCGTTAAAATTGTCAAAATTTGATAAAAATTTTAATATTTAAAATGTTCACACTCAATATGCAGATATGTTAACAATATAAAAACTAGCACAGAAAAGCTATCTGATTTGAAATTACTGCAGTTTTGGCGTAGTTATGATATTTGAACAACTTTGATTTACCCAAAAAATGAGCATATAAAAATATCGATTTAGTATACCTAGAATATACATATTTTAGGATTTCTTTCAGGAATACAGAAGCAAAAGGCAAATGTTAGCTAAATGTCATTCGATTGCGAATCAAAATTTATAAAAAAACAATACAAATTTGACTGAATATTTTTCCTACGTTTTCAAAATGTTCAAATACTAGTATCTCAAATGGAAAGATTTCCAAATTGGGATAATGCATTTTTGATTGCATATTAAATCTCACGATCTTATGGCTAAGTGCAAGAGTATTCACACTTCTGCTTCTCGAATGCAGCTTCTTTTCTGATAAATACATTTATTTTATGTTAACTATTAATTTTAAATTTAATTCTTTCAATCTTGAAAATTTCATTAAAATCTCTCTTAAACATATTTAATACCCTAACCATTTGAGTAATATTAGCGACTTTTTTTAAAACCAAATTATTTAGACAGCAACTCATCGTATAAGCTTAGCTGAAATCATCACAAAAATAGCGAATCAAATGTTCAATTCAGATATGTCTGCACTTATACTTGAACTCGTCCCTGCCCCCACACTCCTATCCGGCAATCCTGCAGTCCTTTGGCAATCCCCGACGAAACTGGCAATGTTAACTGGCACTCAACTAGCAGCTTATTAGCAAACTTTCCCATTGGATTATATAGTTGAATATTATAATAATCGAGTTAGGTCCCGTGTAAGTGGGTGCTCCGTGCTCCGTGCCCCATGCCCCGCGCAGCCTTTGGGGGCATGGCTGGCAGTCAGCTTTCATGCACAATTTCCGTTTTCATGGCTCCGGGCATGAAAATAAGCCCACAGTTTACGAGACGGCGGGCACGAGGATGGCAACAAAAAGTGGGCAACTTTTTAGAGCGACGAGGAAATACTTTGCTAAATTGCCAGGGCAGAAGCAGCCCCTCCGATGGCCTCCTCCGGTGGCCTTCGTGAAGCCTGCCCGTGTGGAATGGCTACAAAAACCAATAACAGGACGTAATACACTCATGTGTGTGCTGTAAAGTGGGGGCTTGGCGGTGGCGAGGAGGGATCTCCAACTTTTACAAATCGTTAGCATTTCGCACGTTTATTGAGTTGTTTTTGTATGTAAATTGGTTGCATAACTTTTGCTATGGAAAGTGTCGAGTGGCCGGAATGGCAACACAAACGCAAACCTAACCCTTTTTGTGTTCCCGCACTATTCTACACTGGATTATTGTCTGTAGATTTTCCTGATACCCGAATGAACATTCCCATTCCCATTCCCAGGCCAGCCTGAATGTCCTCGTGTGCATAAACTTTGATTCCACTTTGAGAGTGCGCCCGAGCATTCTAAGCACGTTAAAATGTTTCAGTAGGGTATTTCTATGGGAAAATACCCTATAACTATATATACTTTATGATATTAAGTATATGCTTATAGAGTAGATCCTCTGGAAATTGCCATATTTACAGGATTTGATCAAGCAACTAAAGTTTAATAAGAAAGGAGGCTAACTTGGGGAAGCTAAAGCTTATATATTCTTGCAATTTTCAATTGGATCTTGGCAACGTATTTGATCGTTATAGATCATAGCCAATTATGCCAATACTGCATTATTTTCAATTCGGAAAACTTAAAATTTAATCTTATATTCTGGAAATAAGGAAAATATATGGAGAAGAAAAGTATGCTATCATATGATATGTGGAGAAAAATTTGGCTAAATATCATATAGAAAAATAATATAATAATATAAATATCATATAGAAAATATCGTTGTTGTTTTACACCGGAATTAGTTATATTAAAATGTAGGGAAAATATTGTCTATCATACATATAATGTATTTTGTTTTAAATAGTCTCTTTATACAACATTTTGCATAATTCCATAACATCTATCTGAATATAGATTATAGATTAGATCGCTGAAGTATCAATCTATCCATTACGAATCAATGCAGTATCAATAGACCGATACTGTCTAGAGTCCCCGTTTGATATCTAAAGTATAAACCTCAAAGAGTTATTACAATATCACAATCTAACACTATTTAATTCATTAAAAATCCGATTTTTCTCAAATTTTCTCAAGACAATATACCCTAAATAATCTGAAACTACTGAGCATGCAAAGTTTAAACTATTTGCGTATCTCAAGCGGAAGCTTTTCCCAGCTAAAAGATGAAGCGGGGCGAGGTCGCTTTGTCTGTGGTCGGCGGGTTGTTTTTGGCTCTATTTGGTTGCTGGTCTTAGTCTGGTCTGGTGGTGCATATTTGTAGTTTGCGGTTTTTAGCTGCAAATATTATAGCAAATTGAACTGTAAATAGTTTTTATTGCCCTTTAGCGGCATAGCAGGAGTCGCATAGAGTCGAGAGTCTGGCCGAGAATATGCCGGGACGAAGTGATGGCATAACTCTGCTTTTGTTTCTCAACTATTTCTGCAGAAATGCCATCCAAGAGAAAGAGATTCCCGAAATGAAGTCATTGGTATGCACAGAGATTAACTTAAGGAATGAGACAAAAGCCAACGGACCTAATAAGTGACCTTGTAAATACGGGAAATATTATTGAATGATTTCAATCAGGTCTTTTTTTAGCTTATTTAAATCGGATATTGTGCTTCAAATAGTATTAAATTGAACGAACTTGTAAAAGTGTCTCTCAATTCCAGCTAATTCGAATTTTAGAACAATTCCTGATTAATATTAAATTAATTTCAACATATTTCTTGGATATTTCTGAATTACCCAGCAAGAACAGATAATTCTAGACTCAATGTTATACTCATATATTAATTGAAATATCAAGAATTACAAGAGCTAAAGATGCTCCTTTGTGTACCAACGATTTTTTCCTAATTTTTATAACCTTATCCCCAAAATTCTATATTATTCATATGCCCATCATCACTCTGTAAGCAGTAGTTTTTCCCAAAAAATATATACAAAAAATATACATATATATGTATGTTTTTGTAACAAATCACCGCCATTGTTTCAATTATGGAAATTAGGCAGCGTGAATTCACTTAAGTCGAGGCACACCCCACCGCCGAATAGCCACCTTTGACACTGCCCCAAAGAATCAAACAACAACTGACGACGACGACGCCCCTTCATCGGATGATTAATGGTTGGCAAATTAATATGAAATTCCGCAGCTCGACTCTATAGAGACGACGTCGTCATCCTCGCGGAACACGAAACTAATAATTTGTGTGCCGTAATTTGCATAGATATATCATTATTATTATATTTCTTTCCTTTATTTCGAACACGCCTCGCATTTTCATCAATCAATCGCCATGGCGGCGTGCAGGACAGGCCGGGGCGGGGCGGGGGAAATGACATGACATGAAAAATATGGTTGCCAGTCGATGGAAAAATTATAATTTATAAAAATTTTAAGAGCACTGCAACGTGCGCCACACGCCATCAATCAAAAAAATCTCGGTGGACATTGCAGACGAACGGAGGGCGGAGTATATTTGGCATCCATTTCTTGCCATTTTACTATGGGATAAATAATAAATTTTTTGGAAATATATACATTGTTTTAAAATATTTAAATAGATAAAAATATATTATAAAATTCAAATGATTCAGGAAGATGATTAGGTACTTTTTTGTACCATTAGATTAATTTTTGAACCTTCATTTAAGCATAATATTTCAAAATAAGTCAAACAAAATATTCCTTTGAGCCTTTCTAATTAAATCTATGATTTTTTCTACCCTTCTTTAAAGGATAATAAATAAAATACTAGCAAATGTTTTATTAGAACCTTTATATATTTATAGTTCTGAAGTGAGAAGAGTAACAAACTTCTTAAGTAAGAAAAGTAATAAACCTCGAAAAAGGTTTTGTAAATTATATAAAGCTTAAAAGAATATATTAAGCATCTTAGTCATCGATTCATATCCCCAAAAATAAACCAAATTGTGAATTTTGGTATCATAAGCTACTTCTGTCCAACAGTTATAAATGGTTCGAATTATGGAGCCGACAATGAGATGAAGACCATGACTAGGCTGCATCGACTTTTGACGGCAAATGGTGTTTGCCACGCCATATTGGGCCATTGTCGGGTCTGTCTGGGCGGATGTTGAAAAATGTGAAAATTGTGAAAAATACTATAACAATTCATAATAACGAATAGCTCTGGCGGAAATGAGGGGAATAAAGTGTATTAGATTTGTTACAGTCTTAGACGGTCAGCGGACTCCCAGCGGCATCAATTTGTTCGCTCTGAAGCTGAGATTAATGATGTTGTCCTAGCCGAGATGGGTCGCATTAAATGCCACCTAATTAATGATCAAACTGTTGCCAGATATGACACGCCCCCCTCAGAAGTTGTGTGTGTGCCCACATTTCGCACGACTTGAGACAGGGAATGAGTGACATAGTCACTCCATACGAATGATGATTGCCCCGCTCGGTTCCACTTTCCTTCCTTCCGGATTCTGTGTATGTGTCTCATGATTAATGAGCTTATTATGTACTTTGCCGCTGGCCCAATCTCTCTACTCTATTCTCAGGTCTCAGTTGCTGCGTCAAGTCAGAATTTCTTTTCTTCTTGGCACAGGCCTCATTATTCTTCATTGTTCATTTGCTGTAGTGTGCCAGTAAGATTTATTACAAAAAACCCACTGGGCAGAGGGTGAAGTTCTTAGAAAGAGTATTTGAGAAATGCTGAGATAAGCCTGTAGAACTCTATTTACATTGTATATTTTAATATTTGGAATCTATTTGGCTTAGCAATTGAAAACTGCAAGGAAACACAAGCTTAACTCTTCCGAAGGTATTAAATACTTTCTTTCCACCAATTTGTACTTGCTTACATCAAAATCTTTAATACTATTTTTAATCAATTTCAAAATGTATGTATTTCAATCTCTTGGGATATTGATTAAGGCGTTTATCTGCCACATTTTGCAGTGCCACAAGCAGAGGCAACATCTACAGTAACAGCAGCATCAGCGAATGCCGCGTTGACAGCTGTCAACGTGTCGTATGATTAATGCTGGCCAAATGCGGCTGCATTTTTGTATGCGATTCGCTCTGCAAATGAAATGATAAATTAGGTGTGTAAAAATTGCACTCTGCTCGTTACCTCGGCAGCTGAAACGATTTTCAACTTAATAACGAAATGAAAACAGACCAGAGCCAGAGACGGGCCAGAAGTGCCGCAATTAAATTGCCTTTCACCGGCAGAATGCCATTCAGGAAACTTTGCCACATATCCGTTGCTTCACTCTGCACTTGGAGTTGCACAAAAGGCAGGCAGGCACTCGCAGTCGCAGTCGGAGTTGTGGCAGTGGCAGTGGCGCGCCTTTGTTGACACCTTTTGCCAACACAACCTCCGGCGCTGTCGTGGCGTGTGTGAAGTGGCATGTCCACATCCGTTTCACCTCGCATTTGATTGATTGAAACTGCAGTTGCAAGGTGCTGGCACCGAAGGCGTCGACAGCCCGCCTCTGGCACTGAGAGAGGGGGTGGTGGTGCAAGTGCAGTTGGAGCTGGGTGCATGGGGAGTCGAGGGGGTCGAGCACTGTGTAAAGTGCTCAAATCAACGCTAATAAGGGGTGACCTTTGCCCTGCTGTCACTCCAAGTGCAACTCGATGGAATTCGCGGGAAGTTGAAATACCCAGAAATGGGTGAAGTGGGAATCGTTTAGGGGGAATAGATTATTATATTGCAGGAAATTGAAGGTGTTTTAATACATTTTTAAAAGCACTGGCACCAAGTAATAAAACAAAAACGATATGCTTAAAATATTCCTTGAAAAAAGGACTCTTTACATAGAGTATTACTTGCTTTGGTAAAATAATTGTTTATTAAGTAATTGGGCATTTTCCAAGTTGAACTACTAAACAAAAGACATACGAGATGATGCAGAAGTCAATAGACTTTTAAAAACCCTGAAGAGCTTTTGGGAATTAGGTTACAAAATATTCGCTCACTGAATTTGGTATCTCAAAAATAGTATAGCTTACTTATAGAACATTCTTAAGGGTTTCAAGAGCCCCGGTGTTTTCTGGATCGCCAAAGTTAAAGCAGTTTAAGTTTATATTTATTATTGCTCTTCAAATCTAAAATTTAACATTGTTGATAGTTATATCTGCTATACAAAGTACAAAGTACAAAGATTTTATTTTTTAGTGTCAACTTAGTATATGATGCAACCTTGATGTTCCAAAGAAAAATTGTAACATTTACAAACATTTAAAAGGGTTTTCGAAATAATTTAAGTCCAAACTTATTTACTGGCTCCCAGTTATTCACATATTTTAAGCTTACAAATATCATTCCTAGCTTTTTGAGTGACTCCATGTGGAGGGGAACTAAAATCACAGCTAAATTTGCAATAAGCTAAGAACCACAACCAATCCTTAATCAAACATTTCTGCATTGTCACTTGCAGGCCATTTCTCTCTTCTGCCTGATTGGGCACAGATTTGACATTTTGAGGTCTGCATTGCTAATGCGTACAAATTGCCCATTTACATCTTGGATGAGATGCGAAATCCACCCCATCGTAGTTCCGTTTTGGCACCAAATGTTCCTCAGTTCAAGTCAATTTCCTGCTGCGACTTGAAATGCCAAACTAATAACATGTCGAGCCGGGGCTTGACTTTCCGAGCAAACATTATAAATGCAACCATAAATGCGTCAGAAGGCCCGGGAATCGGATCGGAGAAGGGATTGCCGGCACAGAGTCGCGAAATATGGCCAAAGGCTGCTAGCGGCAACAACATAATAAATTAATTATATGCAACATCAGCAACAGTGTGTGTGCCTACCCGTTTCCTTGACTGATGTGTGGCATAAAGTCGTGAGCGTGAGCGTCTATTAGCAGTCAACGTTGACGACGTACAACAGAACCGGCAACGGCAACGATCTCCAGATTCTGCCCCTTCTGATGCCTTCCACCTCTGCCACCTCTGCCACTTGACAAGGCGCACACGAGCGCGAACAAACAAGGGGCGTGGCACATTGAGGGGGCAATGGCAGTGCAGATAGTTTAGCATGTGTGGCATCGCGGAAAGGCGAGCCACGTCAAGACAAGTTGAGAGTGAAGTAGAGTCGAGTCGAGTCGAGTTGAGCTCTGAGGAGGGGGCCAGGGGCCAAATGCCAGGAGGGAGCTCGGCAGATAGGGACCGGAGCCAGTCAAACGGGCAATCCATCCATCAGCCGCTGGCAGACAGCAATTGCAAGCTACAAGTTGTGCGGCTATGAGGCACGTTTGATGTTGCTACACTAACCACAGATGGGAAGTTGTGACTGCAAGATGCAGCTGAGAGGATACTCGAGTCCATCTGGGATGTGTAAAACGAAGCATTTAGAGGTTTAAACTTTAAATATAATTACAACTTATTGTCTGTCTAAGATACTTTCTATAAGGTTTACAAATTGCCATATTTCTCCATAACTTACAGACCTCCAAAAATCCTTGACAAGTCTATGGTCTTCTTTTGCAACTTAACTAATCTTTAATCTCTAGTTGTAGAGCATCCCATGATCAGTTTTCTTGTACTAAACCCACCATAATAATTCCTGCATTGTTGCTGCAAAGACGTTGCCACAAATGTTGCTGACGTTGCTGACTGGCCAAGTTGAGAAGGCGCTTGCACCGGAGGGGGAGGGCTGGTAAAAATCGGGGGATGAGGAGGAGGAGCGGCGAAGAGAGTTCTGATTGGAAAATCAAGTGTGTGCATCGCTGGCCGGGCATGTTTGCCTGCTTTTAATGGCCCCCACTGACAGGGACGGCAGCTCCGCTAATTGCGAATGCTTGACGCATGTTGCAGCCACTCGTGGCCAGACATGGGCGGTAGCAGCGGCAGCGGCGGTGGCAGGAGTCAGGCCTTCACTTGGACAGCTCCACTTCGCTGCGCTCCTCACTCTGGACCGTGCTGCGTGATTTTTAATTAGTTTTCTTAGAAATTAAATTGTTAATTTGATCGACGCACTTTCTGCGCGGGGCAAGTATCTCCTTCGCTGAGCTGCTAAGTGGCCTGTTGCTTTGACTTCATTATGATTGTTGCTGTGTGTTTGCAGCTCGTGTGTTTTTAGCCCAGCTCTTTTGTCTGCTCATTAATGCCAATTCTGGCGCGCCAGAGTTGACGCCTGCCAGTGGATACTCGCCCTCGCCCTCGGAGGAGGTACTGGGGGTATTCCCCCCTCAGGTCGGTCCATCTGCCGCGTTTTGGTCACGGCCATCAGCCAAGACAAGTTGCACTCGTGACTGAGTGCGCGAGTGTCGGTTGTTTATGGGTCTTGCCGGGAATGAGCTGTCCGGCATTTGGCAGGCGAACATACTCTGCAGTTGCGGGAATTCTGGCAGGAACGTAAGAAATTGCTCGTTGACATGCAACTAGTAAGAAATCAGCCAAGAGCGTATTGATGGATGAATCATTAGGTTCCATCAGGAATGATGGATGCCCAACTGCACGGCATAAAAAAAAAGCTAATATGCAACGAGATTGAAAGAACTACTTTGAAGACTCGCAGCCTAATGGGTTGGATTTAGCTTAACTAAATCGAAATCTTGGAATACACTTGACAGAAAAAATAACTAATATGCGCCTAACATTGTTGTTATAAAACATGTATTAGAACTATTAATATATGCAAGTTTTTTAAATATATTATTTAAGTTTTATTTTAAACCGAATTTGAAACTTACAGCACTTAACATTTTCTTAATTTAAAGCATTATGGTTTAATTTTAAAATGTGGAAAATGATGACTATCAATCAAAATTCAATATAAGGTCGGATGCGTTTTATGTCTGTTTAATAGACTAATCCAACCAGTTTTGCAACGATTAAACAAATTTCCTTTTCTTTTCCGATAGTATTATTCATTTTATGGAATATATGGTTACGAAGTATAAGTTCACGAAAAAATTTAACAAAAATAAATTCCAATATATGTACTTATTTCATTACAAAAACTTTATTATTCAATATTTTAAAGTACTCTTTTTTTTATCAAAGTTCCAGCACAATTTTGTATGCATACAAACTCTTGCCCATACCAAGTCATAATTAACAATTGTTTTAGTAATTAAAAATAACTCCTTATGTTTGAAAAATAGTTTTGACTTATCTTTCTTCAATTATTAAGACTTCAAATAATTTGTATATGATTAAAAACTAGTCTTTCACTGCATATTTTCCCATTAAACTCGATAGCTTTTTTTGTAGAGAGCTGAACATCATGTTAATTCATGAGTATCTTATAATGCAACTTATATGTATTTCAGCTCTAATCACTTGGTATAGCATAGAGTAGTTTTGATAATGACCTTTTTCTCATTTCACATATTCAAGTTTTCACGAAATCCCTTATCATATAAACCTAGTATCCCTTAGTCTAGACCAAGTTAGTTGTCTCGTAACCTTTTTTCTGCAAACCACGCTCCCAATCAACCCTTCCATCCTGAAGCCTGCCAAGTGAGTGTTGCCCACAACCACACAACTTTCGCCTGCAATCAGTCAATCAATCAATCAATCAGCTCTCAACTGACAATTGCAAAGCTCTCCTGCCGCGGCAACGGCTGCACTGTCGTTGTCGTGTCACGCCCTTTCGGTGGTGCAACGCGGTTGCATGTGCATGTGCATGTGCCTGCGCCACTCAGCGGCAATTAAGGCCGAAATAAAATAATACACCGAAAATGCCAATTAACCTTTGAATGCCATGCATGACCACGTAGCCTGTGCCCGTCAGCAAGGAGTCCATGGAGGGCTCTCAAGGGGGGCACTCTGTGTGTGTTCGGGAGGGGGATTCCAAGGGGGGGCGCGCCAAAAGATAAAATAATTACCCAGACGCATAACTCGAAAGTAAAATATAAAATTTAATTTATGCATGCACACAGCGGCAAAGTAAAAGGAGCGAGCACTCGGCCCCAGAACCACATCCAGAGCCAGTGCTGTTTATCTCACGCGGATCGCAGTTTGCAGATACATCCATCTCCATCTCTCCCCCCAAGTCCCTGGGTGCACCCCGTGCACTTCGATGGCGGAGCCCTAAATATGAAATAATTTATGATGCGACATTTTCATCAGCAATTCGTTAAAATTCATGCATGCATGCATTTTTTAGCAGCTCACCCCTTTCGGTGCCGTATTTATAAATTTATTAAGCCGCCCATTTGCAACTCGCTCCGCTCCGCTCCTTGGCCCTGAAGGTTGGTCCGCAGACAAAGCCGGGCGACGACAACACGAATCGCATGTAAAATTCTTATTTTAATCGATGCAAATATGCAACAGCAACAGCAGCGGCAGCGGATGGAGATGGCGATGGTGGTGCATGCTACATGGCAGGACCGCTGCTGGGGGGTGGCATGTGTGGTGCGTTGGGAGCTGGCACCGAAAAGGGAGAAGAAACGCGGCCATCGCGATAATAAATCAATTTTCACAATAAACAGTTGTGTGCCCTGGCGGCAATGCGATGACTGACGGTACAGTGGAACCAGGGAAAGAGAAACTCTAAAAAATAATCAAGGTCTTTATGGAGTTATACTTCAGATGTAGTATTTTTTGAGCTGACTATTATGTAATAATACATATGTAGTACAAACTAAATTTCATAGAAAAATGGTAAAATTATATTCTTGGAAAATCCTTGACTCATATAAGAAATGTGACACTTTCTTATAAAAACAAAAAAGCTTGGAATTAACTATGCAACCAATGTAAATATCTTTTAATCTTTTTATTCTGCACTATTCCATTATTTTATAGTAAAATATTTTATAGTGGAATATTCTTAAAATGTACCAGACAAGTAAAAGTTATATAATAAAAATCCACAATATCCTCAAGGTCCTAAAATGTTTTCAAGAATCTGACTAAATTGTTATAATATGTAACAGAATGTACATTTAATACAAGAATGAGTAAATTATATATTTTAAAATTCCTTTACCCATTTAAGAAATTAAACATTTTCTCTTAGAAACAAATAAGTTTGGAATTAACTATGCAACCTATATAAATATATTTTAATAAATATTCTGCACTATGCCACTATTTTTTTGATATTCTTAAAATGTACCAGACAAGTAAAAGTTCTATAAAAAAAAAGTCCACAATATTCTCAAGGTTCTAAAATATTTTCAAGAACTAAAAATCTTGGAATTAAATTTTGAAAATTGTATTGGCTTTTAAAATATATTCAGCACTATGCACAAATTATTCTGAGGTTAAATAAAAAATGTTCAGCATTGAATTATGCATTAAAAAACTCATAATATAATAGATTTACTTGCAAAAATGTTCCACTAATATTTCCATATTAAAATTTAATAATGATGGTTTTAAACAAGTATTAAACCACTGTGCCAACGCAACTTGTTTGGTGCGAGGGGCTTTTCGCACCACTTCATGTCTTGGCAGCGACATAATAAATTAACTGCACTGCAATTATTTTCACATTTTCGCAAAGTGAATAAAAATTATAAAATTATGTGGAAGGCGATGAGTGAGTGATACGAGGGGCAAGTGTGTCGGATTCGTTGGTTGCGAAAGTGAGAGCTTATGCAAGGGATTAGCCATGGGGGCCGAACAGCTGACGTCTGTGGCCCGACCTCTCACCTCTCTCCGAACCCCACCCTGATTCCCTGATTCCCCTGATTCCCTTATTCCCAGCACCTCGAACGTGAGCTTTCCCCCGTCGCAGAAAACCAGTCTGGCCTGCAGTTAATCAAAATATCAAATTAACTGTCGTGTCTGTGGCAAATAAATCAAAATAAAAGCTGGGGCCCCAGCTCTCAAGCCCGAATGAGCTGAATAGGGCTGGGCAAAGCCCACTTCCTCCTCCTCCTCGATCAAGTCACTGATGACGCTCCCCATGAAAATTTCATATGCAGAGACTGCCTGATGAGTGAGCTGAATTTATTATAGGCCCGATGTACGGGCGATGTACGCGATTTTATGAATGGCCGGAGAGTGGGGTCCCCGGAGGAGGAGAGGGCGGGAGGGCGAGAGGGCGAGTGTGTGTCGTCAACGCCTTTGGCGGCGATTATTCAATGTCAAAACTTAATGTCCCCAAATTGCAGTTGTTGTCAGCGGTCAGCCGTGAAATTGAATGCATGTCGCCGGGCTCTGTGTGAGGGGGGATGTGAAGGGGTGGCATCTGCGGCAGCTGTTGCATAGTTTTAGGCGTGACACATATCAGCTCCTCCTCGACACAAGTCGCCCAATCCTGCGCTTATCCCCAAAATGCAGCCGCCATCTCGGCCAAGGAGAAAAAATTATACACACGGAATTAAGCTGGTCGAATTTGATATACTCTAACAGGTGATGCTTACTACTTTGTAAATTAAAATATTAAACATTCAAATTAAATTGTATCATTCGCTTTAGTGGGTTTACTTGAGGGACCAAACATACGATATTGATTTTATTATATATATCCTAATAATATTTTCGAACCCAATTTATTCAACTATCTCTTAAGACAGCTTTTAAAATCTGTTTGTCCTTTCTTATTTGTTTTTTTCTTTTTAATCCTCTAGAAATGGTGCCCCACAAAAACGGTCTTTAAAAACGTATCACCTCTTATCAGAACATTTTATATTATTATTAACTAATCCATCTTTAAAACCTTTTTTCAAACCGTTCTAAAAAAGCCAGAAATATATGGATTAAATAACTTAGTTGTTCTGTTAGAGCTCATATTTGTATTCAATATCATATTCATGTATTAAATATATCTACAAAATATTATATTATTTTACGGATTATAAAGTAGCTTTTTGATGGCATTTTAATTGGCTTTAAAGGTAAATTCATTTCCGGATTCAATTTTGTAAAACTTTTTAGCAATACCAAAAACCCTTAAAAGCGTTAATAAAAAAGAAACACTAACGTGAATACAGCACATTTTACCAAGTCCTTAAATTTTACTTATAAATAAATACCTTTTAAATATTCATCGAACCATATTTTTGACTTTAAAACATATATTTTTATTCCAAGATCTATGTTTGTCTCAAAAAGTGGTAACCAAGGTTTATTCCTGTAGATTGGACTCACATCTAACACCATATTTAAGGTTTAAAACCACATCAAATAACCTATCCAGACCTCATACCATATTCACTATGCTTTATTTGCCATTGCAGGGTATCGCTTTAAGCCCCAATCGGACCGAATTCGAAACCAACTTAACTCCTTTGCCAGCAGCTGCCATGGGCCATGTCCAGTTGACCAGTAAGTAGGAGCAGGAGGAGAAGGGGAAAGTCGGAGAGAAGCTTGTTACCATAAAATTGGTGTAAACGAATTGCAGTCATCGTCATCGTCGTCGTCGTCGCTCTGTCGGCATTGCAAAAGTCCAATCGTTTGGGCCAACTCGAGGCGAGGGGTGCGTCATTGTGAAATGTCTGTAATTTGGACAATTTGATGAATGGTTATTTGCCACGAGATGGCAAAGTGGTCATTATTCTTTATCTCCTCTCCACTCGTTCCTCGAGCTCTCCTCTCTGCCGCATATTTCGGGTTCATTTCTTTTTTTTTGGTGCAACGTTTTACTTACTTTTTCATTGCACATTTTGGTGCAGCATTTTATCCGCAGTGGATTTCAGCGGATTGTTTATATGAAGAGTTTGGTAAGTTATCATTCGGTCACTTTGGACTTGGCCTTGTCTGATTTTTTTATTACACTCTTGCACACTTCTTAAAGAAATGTTTTAAATGAAGTCATTTTACTATCCTTATGGAAGTACTATTAATTTTGATGCTTTAGTTATGCTTTAATAAGAAACTATCTCAAATACATATTTAAAACCCCATATTTCTTGTTTAAGATCTTAAGTATCTTATATTAAATGCTGACTTTTTACTGGGTATTCCAAGCAGCGACCACCTCCTCACTTGTACAATTTAATGACTCTCTTTATGGTCGAATAAATAGCAATTGCTCAGCCCGCTGTTTGTTACCAAATTCAATAAATTCCAAAGGCGTTCACCTGGCGGTCAGTGATCGTTAATATTATCATTAGCCCCCTCTCAACCCATATAATAAGACAGAGGCAGAGATGATCCCGAGAGGAAGTGGTACTCATGACCCGTTATCATTTTGGGGCAAAAGCAAATTGCAGTCCACAGAAAGCATCTCCGCTGGCCAGTTGGATGAGTAAGTGTGTGTGTGTGTGTGGTCTTGGTCAGCTGGAAGCCATCTGTTACCCAACCCCCTTTTGGACCACAAGACTACAGACCGATGCGGCACCCTCGACGGCCCGAGAACGCCCCTGGGCTGGCCAGAGAATGCGTTCCACATGGCGGCAGGCCTAATTACATTTCTCGGCAAATGGCAAATGGAGAATGGCGTGATTGCACACGCAAATGCGCACCGTTGTTTATATGCGTAGCAAATAGATTTATGCGCTCGTATTTTACACGCTTAATTCCTTAAAGCAAAACCCCCATAGCAGCCAAGGCAGGAAACGCAGCTGAAGCACTTGCTATCCTACACAGAACGAAATTAAAATGATTTAAGGGGATTTATAGGGATTTATTAATTGGTTGTTGATTGCATCAGTGAAGAGTAATTTAATAAGATCTGTACAAGCTACACTTCAGGGTACTTATTGTAATGCAACAACATCGGGGAAAGGAAGTTATATATGCACATCATATATCTCAAAGTGCAACCCAACTTATTGCAATTCTTATAAAATGGTACATTTGTATAGTTATTTCTGTATGATATTTACTTCAAAAATATATTATATAGCTTTGAAGGAACAAACTAATGACCCTATTTTAAAGGAAATAAATGAAAATTGTCTAGAGACGAAAAGATTTCACAGTATAATAACAGTATAATCAAAATATTGTATATATTTATTTATCTTTATATACCTTAAAAAATATCAGCAGATACTTGATTTGTGTTTAATCATGTATTAATATATTATCATAATTTCTTATATTTAAATTATTTTCAGTGTTCAGACCCCCTTGCTTTTGAGGATAATAATTCTCTTCTCTTTAGCCTTTCTGCTGTTGCTTATCCTCGAGCTCCAGGCCCTTCCTGTGTGAGTCTGCCCAGGGTTTCCGTTCCCCCTTCTTTGCTAAGGGTCTACGTGAGAGCCGCGACCAACGACCAACTCGTGCAAGATCTTAAATTACCAAATGAGTTATGCACTCGCAAATATTTAGCAAATGTCGAAGGAAATACAGAAGGCGAGACCGAACAGACTTTTTCTTCAGAAAATTAAAAAAAAAATGTATTCTTATCATTAAGAAGTTCAACATAATTCGTTTCCCGAGTTCTTCCTTTAAAACTGATTTAGTTGAGAGCGAAATCCAATAAAAAAAAGATATCTGATGAGTGTAAATTTCCACCTGTTACGGCAGTTCATTTTCACGAAAACTTTCTTGCAATTACTGACACGAAGGCATCTTAATCCACCTCAACCGTCATCCCTTAGCTAAAAACTCCCCTATATAGTATGTAGAGTGTCCTCGACATTTGCTTTCCTGTTTAATTTTACAGTCCTCTCATTAATCAAAAGTTGCCTTCTTTGCATGGGCTCCGCTTCATCCACTCAGCCCCCTTAACTTTCCCGGGTGGAAAATTCCCGGCCGTTATAAATGGGCTACGAAATGGCCTAGGCATACCGCTCCTCTTCGCCCAGGCCGCGTAATTTATTTGTAAATATTAACACATAAATCGCTTCCGGCGAACGTTTCGCCGATGTTGTTCTGGGGATTGTGTGGAGCTCTCGGGCATTTATCAATATTTTATTGGCCCCATAAGCTTATTAATTGTCCGGGTTACCTTTCTGTGGGGGATTTAATTAGCCGGCAGTGGCATTGTAATTGCATTACCAGTACTCTGTCCACCGGCGATTCATCCAATTCATCTCCGGGACAACACTGGTGGGCGAGACATATCGCACCATATGCGAGATTGAGTGCTTCATGAGTGAGCCTGGTAACACTGGCCGCAAGACAAATGGAATGACAACGCGATGCCGGGGAACGCAGTGGAATGAAACGGAAGGACCAGAGGGAATTGAATGCACTGACGGCTGCTCTTGACAAGTGCACACGAATGAGTTTCAAGAACTGGAGTCATCCGGACAGATTCCGGGAATCCAGGGATAAGGAAGTTTTAACAGAAAAGAAGTGAATTATGGATACTCTAATTATAGATATAGATTATAATAGTTCTTAAAGGATATGTCAAACAACAAATACATTTTTTTGTAGCTTTCTTAGTCTGTTACTTTTATATTTTAATCTAATATTTGTACCTTTAAAGATCAAATTAATTCCCATTTTAGCTAACCATCAACGCAATGATACACCCACATTTGACTTGGTTACTAGTTCAACTAGGAGATAGTTACCCTCGAAGAAGTAAGGGTAATGTTAGGGTATCCATGACATCCTTCTTCCGGACCAACTGAGTGACAGCTGCTTGCCAGTTGGACATTATGTGTGGCTGCAGCCCGGCCCTCTAGGCCACCCTGCCACCTCCGTTTGTCCCCCGGACACATGAAGATGACACGAGTCGCCCCGCCCCCCGGGTCCAAACTCCAAAACTCTGATGATGGCCCGGCCCGCAAGCAACTCATGCTGAAAAATCCTGTTGACGAGGATAAAATGCAAAAACAGTCCCGGGCAGGATGAGACTGGCATCGGAGTTAAGCGAAGTGTAGACACACTGTCGGGCTTTGCATCCAAGGACAGGACTTGGCCCGGGATAAGTTTATTGTTGTATGTGCCACACGAATTGTTTTCTGGTCAAATCTGTCACTCGGCCTGTCCAACTGTCACTGGCCGAAAAGGAGGCAGGAAGCCGACATGGGGGCTGGGGGAAAGGACATGACATCGTTGCAAATGCCAGGACCAGTTGAACTTTAATCCCCCGTCTCAGAATTCTGAAGTAGATTGATCATTGTGTCGTGCTGATTGTGCAGAATGTGTCATAAACTAAGAGTGCCAGGGTTTAAAATTTGGGGGCTAGACCCCAGCTCACCTGACTTACGACTAACTGGGGTCACCGTTTGCTAGCAAATAAATCTAATTTTCTCCCTGCTCGTTTACGAGGGAAACTCCACTCCACTCCAAGATTGGGCTGAGAAAATAGACCCCCGCGGATTGTGCTTATGGCCGATTACACACAAAGACATTTCGCCGACAGCTCGCTGGACTAGCTGCTGCCTGTGGGGCCTCATGCTGATTTCAATTTCTCGCAACGCAACATGAAACGCTACAAAATAATAACGATGCCGATTGGCCGGGCATTTGCTTTCAGGCCTTGCGCATTTCTTGACTTCTCAATGATAGAGCATACAGCATTTGTCGGCTTCCCTTTCTTCAGGGGATTTCTTTATTATTGTGCGTCGATCCGGCGATTCGTGGCTCTCAGGCACTCCACTCGGCGATCCATCGAGGCGACCGCATGTGGTCACAACTCGAAGTCCAAAAAATAAGAAAGAAATAATCGAAACGGGCCTGGGCCTGGGAGAGGTTTCTCTCGATCCGTCGATCCGTTCGATATTCATTCATGAAAAGCCTCGACTAATTCAAGATGAAATGTGTGAACAACAACGTAGGAAGGCAGCCCGGGCTACCCGGAGCCCGCCTAATGATTAATGTATGAACGGTCTTTGGGAGTCGAGGAATCGAGCCTCTTCACGGCGGAAATTCAGTAGCCTCGCCGCACCGTCGATCGCACTGAGTGTCATTAAGGTTGACTGGAGCTCAGCTGGAAGCAAGTCCCTGCTCCGGACTCCTAACTAGTCGAAACCGACGACTGTGGGGAAAATGTCAATTCGCTTTTGGCGCAAAATGCGATTTGGAGTAACTCAATACCGGCCCAGTTTGCCAGCCAGCAGTAATTGCCATCCAAGTGAGTTCATTTGAGCGTTCATGCATCATGCATGGGTACTGAATACACTGGGTACTCGATACTCGATACTCGAATACTCGTGGATCATGAGTCGTACCTCTAAATAAACCCAATTTGTTGCGCGCGTGAGCGTTTGACGGCCTGCGATCGGTCGTTGTGCCTCTTCCATCGCAGTTTTTTCTGTGATTTCATATTGTCTTGGCTTTCCGGTCGCCCCAACATGTCAATCATGCTCTGTGGCATATCAAACGCATTTTCCATTGTCTGCCCTGGATATTCTCTGTCTGTCTTCGTTTTTTATTCGCGATAATTTATTGTGATCGCTTTGCTCTGCAGCTTTGGCTGATGGTTTTATAATGGGATTTCGTCTCCAGCCTCTGGCTGGAGTCTTTGAGATGATTAAGTTGATGACGAGGCAAGGTGCTGGACTGGGAAGGCCGTAAAGTGTGACGAAATGGTCATGATTAGGAGTGATTATAATTATGTATTTAGTTTCTAAAGAGATGAAATTCTTGTGAGCTAAATTTAGTAGTTATTTTCTCTATTTTGGGTATTTATATGTGTACAAGTTTGATATCTATTAAGGGAGATATGAAAGGTTCCCTATATGCTACCAAGAAAGGAAGAAATATATACGATAAATATTAATCTAGTTTACAAAGAGTGCTGCAACAGCAACTTAGTTTCACTCTAATCAATTTCTGTTTAGACAATAAAAAATTGAAAGAGGGAAAAAGCTCCTAAAGGGAAGGTGGATTGGAAAATGTCCTCGCATAATGCCACAGCTTCGTTAAACGATTGTCGGGTTCCGAAACGAATAACCCCAATGAGAAGGTCCACAGGCACTTGTTTTATAGCTGGCTATATTTTTGCATGTTGTGGGTGGGGAAGGGGTGGAATGGTTGTGCCGCCTGAGAGCGACAAAAAGACGTTAATCACGGTGAGTTATGTGACATTCTTATATCTCTGCGCCACCAAAGTGTCACGTACGCATTTGTTCCAGGCCAACCACTTTGCTGGTGTGTATGTGTGTGTGTGTGTGTAGTGTGGTGTGGTGTGGTGTGGGTGGGTGGCATATCCCCACACGGTTCGAAATGGGTGGTGATCGGGGGGCAGGAACTGTTGCTGTCAGTTTGCCATTGTTATTGCTGCTGTTGCTGCTGCTGCTGCTGATATTTGCTGCAATTTTGCAGTTTTCTTTTCCCAAACCTTCTGCCTGTTGTCTTTTCAGTCAGTCTGCTTGGGTTTTTATCGCCGGGATACCACCGAACAGGAACCGAACTGAACTTCACTTCTGTCAGATTCTCCAGCTGCACCATATGCAGCACTTTTCACCTAAAGGGGTTTTTATACCCCTTGAAAAGATATAAAACAAGGGTGGATTGGTTTGGACCTGAGAAGGTTTCCTGACTTTGGGGAACTTTTAAACAAACAAGACTCCCACAAAACCACCTAAAAGTGAGAGCACTTCCTTAAAAGTATAAGGTATCAGCTTAGTCGTTTCCTCGCATTTACTCAGCTTTTCCTTGATTTTTTTTCTCACTCATTCTACAAAAGAGAAAACCCTAGACAAAAGGGATTTTTCTTATTTAGCTCTTACCATGTGTGTGTATGTCCATGTCTGTTGTTTTTGTTTGTCATTTCTTTTGTTCTTTCCCTACTCTCTGGCATTGTCAACACTCACTCACTCTCTCCTCCTTGTTTGCGGCTGTTTTGGGTGCAAATTGCACTTTTGTTGGAACAAATGCGATGGAAACAATGCCGCCGCCAGCAGCAACACGGTAGCGGGTTCTGAAAGATAGACATTGGCAGTGGTTATGGGGGGGGGGGAGGAAAACCTTCCTTTTCATTTCGCTTAACTTTTCACTTTTTCAACTCATCTCGGGCCATGGAAGTTTTCCCGTTCTGTGGAACGGTCTGGGTTGTTGTCTGATTGTCTGCCTGCCGCTGACAGTTTGACTTATGCGACTTATGCAATCTTGGAATTACTCCTTTAGCAGATATGCTGCAAATGCAATGGGTAAATTTTCATTCTCTTCCACCGATGAGAATGTCGGATGGAAAGTGATCGGAAATGAATGGTATTTAAGATTGGGAAAATAATATAAACATATGGAAGTCAAGGTTTTAAAAGGGTTTAAGATAGTTGGTACTGTTTACGCGAATTGGTAATATAAGAAAGCATTCAAGGAACTTCAGAAAGAAGAATAGTATAAACCGTTAATAGGGGAAAACTACACACATTTGTACAAAAAGAAGACCCCTTTGATTTCTCCAATATGCCGCACTTTTCATATTTTGAGTAATTTTGACAAATTGTGGCTCATCAGCCGCAGAAAGCAAATTGTCCCAAATGGCTTGGATACATTCCAGGGGCGCCAGGGGAAAAACAGAAAGCCAGTGAAAAGTGAATTAATTACGCGTTTCAATCATTTTGAAATGTATCTTTCCCTGGCCCAAATCGTTCTCGGTCGGATCATTTGTCAAAAGGCAACAGCTCAGCAGCAGTTCCAGGTCCAGAAGTTGGCCAAGAGGTCGAAGAGGCGTCGGGGGAAGGGATGTGAGGAAGGGCAAATCGAAACCCATCAATTCGAAGGCGGCGGCAGGAGCAATAATCAAAAGTTGTAATTATGTATTATTTATTTTTTATTTATTGTGCATTATTCACAGCGAGAGCGGCCCAAACTGATTTATTGTTGATAAATTTATGAAAATATTTCCTTGCCGGCCGGCAGGCCCTTTCCAGGCAGTCAGAACTTGGCGGTGCCCGGCCTGAATGGCTGGAACTCATCAATATCATTAATCATAAAATTAAGTATCATTTATATTAATTTATTATTGTGCCACAGAAATTTCAGCAGAGCATTCGTTGCTCTCCCTCTCTCGCTTCCCCTTTCACCGCTTCTGGCCCCAAAACTGATTTATCATATAATGCTTATCATCATCATTATATTTATCATGATGATGTTGTGCTCATTTTCGTCAGTCTCACGTCGCTGCACCCCCCTGCCAGTTTGGCTCACTCCGTCTCTGTCTCATTCACAGCCCATCATTAATCAGCCGCTACTCCCCTGGAATCGTTTCTCATCGTTACTCGCTGGCTCCTCTTCCTCTTCCACTCGTCCTCGCCGCTCGCCGCTCGTCGTCCGTCATTAGCAGCTCTCGCTGTCCCTGTCTCGCCCCTTTCGTGCCCAGCTCGGAGCGGTGTAATTAATTATGGTCTTTTGTATTCCACCGACAATTTTCAGTGCTTTATGGCTCTCGCTATCCTCTCTTTGTGCTTATGAAATATCGTGTATAAATTGGAAGCACTTAATCATTTCGATTTACATTTTAATTAAAATATTATATATCAAAATGAGTCCCCCGATGATGATGATGGGGTCCCCGGGTAGGGGGCAGCGCTTAACCCGAAACATGTGTCGATGGTTGAGGTGAGCCACAACTGGTATATGTACATACATATATGGGTCTGGGGCAATTAAATGGTTAAGGCTTAAGCAACATCAACTTGCACAATCCCAAAAAGCAGTCAATTAAGGATTCTGAACCCTCTACTCGCTCCCTTTCTATGGGCATCCTGGCAGGGCGACATTTTAATCTACAGCATTGGGTGTCAAAGGGTATTTCAATGAAAAATAATAATGGAATCCTTTGACCCGCTCAACCAGAAAAGGACTTGGCAGCATGTAACAGCCGGGCCAGAAGTCAGCCAGGAGTCATTACCGAACAAACAACGAATGGAGTGGAAGCAGAATCAGAACAGGACCCAATCTCACAAACGGATGAAACGAAGAAAAAAATTAAAACCCAATGCAATGCTGAAGCCAAAACAAATCGAAGAGACGCAGGCAGATCCTTGGCCAATTCACAATTTAACAGACTAATAAATATTTTGCTTTCGCCTTCCGGTGCAGCGAGCTCTGCGCCATGCTCCTGCTGCTAAAGGACACGAATGGGCGCTGCCTGGGAAAATAGAGCAATTCCTTTTGGCATCAGAAAAGTGCAAGGGAAGAGGCAACACCAGAGAAGTGGAGCCGAGCGTCGTGGGGAAATATATAAATCAAAGGTTGCACTAAACTTTAGCCTGCTCGATGTCGTTGCCAGGATAACAACAAGAACGATGACTATTGCAGCATATATACAGCTATAGGTTTTTAGAGATGACAACGTGAGTTTGGTAGATATTTTAAAGGGAAGTTAGTTGAAGAAAATATGTTAAAGCTGCGGAATTTTGAATTGTTTAGTATCCTTGCTTTACAAACTATCATTTTTACGTTACAAATACTGCTGTAATAAGGTTTGGAACAGTAACAAAAATACTAATGGTATTATCTGCTTAGGAGACACAACATTTTCCCCCAGTGCACGACTGAGGAATGAAAGTTGTCTGGACTCGTGACACGCTGACATCGCCAGTGGGATCAGCAGTGGGAAGAAGTCCTTCTGACTCCCCCTTTGCCCGCTTGATAACTTGATAGGTGCAGGCTTGCATTGTTGTTCCTGCTGCTGCTGCTCCTGTTGTTGTGCTGCTGCCAACAAGGACACTTCGGTGTTGGCCTCAAGCAGCCGAGGCTAAAAGGAGCCAGGGGGATGGTGGAAGGTGGAGCGGACCCGATACCGACCGGGACTTCGGGATCCGCACATGGCTTGCAACTGCCGGGCTGTCGGATATGCACTGACATAAATTGCTTCAGCTGACAACGCCAGAGGACGAGGAGGGGCGGCAGGATGGATACTGCAATGCCCAGGACCTTGCCCCATGATTACTGCCTCTGTCTCTGTCTCTGTCGCTGCCTGGGTCCCAGCGCTGGCAATAACTTTTCTGTGTCCGGGGTCCCGTCTGCTGCTTTGGGGTAAAATTAATATTAAAATGGAAGCTTCGCCTTCGCCCAATGTCCGACGCATTGCAATGCTAGCAAAGGACCTTTGCCTCGTTCTCCCTTTAACAAGTTTACACTTGAAGATTTTCTTGTAATAGATATTAGGAAATTTCCACAAACTTTCTATTAATGCGAGAGAGTAGTGGGTTTTGTTGTAGGTAAATAAGTAAGTTACTAACAATAATAGTTTATTTATAATGGAGATAATTTTATATACTTGGTATCCTTTTTCAAAGTGCACTCCTCCTGCATCACTCTCTCTCCTGTGTTCCCCCAACTCTCTTAGCTGCTGATGGGGGCACTGCCAGGGCAAAGGACATTTCCAATTTATTTACGCTCAGAGGCACTTTGTCTGCTCCGCTCTGCCTTGGCCAAGCTCAACGAGACTGCTCCTTGTCCTGGCAGCTCCTCCCCGTTCGCTCCCTATCCTTTCCCCCACTGCATATGACAGTATTTGTGTATCCTGTCAGGGGGAAAGGGAAAGGGGATGGGGATGGGGTGGGGTACAAGGACAGGAACTAGCCGAGAGTGAGAGTGAGACGGACAGCAGCATCAGAGGTCGAATCCTTTGCCCCTTTGCCAATCTGCTTTTTATTTTTGACAGCAAAATGTTCCTTCTGGTCGTGTTAGCGTGAAAAGTGTTGAAAGGTGTGAAAATGAAAATTTACTACTTGGCCGCCAAGATTTATGCTGGCCAATGTTTTTCGCAGAGATAGAGAGAGACTAGGAGTCACGGAAGGACTCTCCCCGACTGGGATGACAGCAAGGACTGATCTAATAAAGTGGAACTGTTGCAGAGTTAAAAGTGTCCTAGACTTGTGTATAAATCGTATTCATTTACTCCCAAATAAATCCTTTTCAATTCCTTCACACATTTCATCATGAATACTGTGATCTAAGTGTAAGCTATACTTTTCCTTCAAAGCGTTGCAATGCTCTAATATCAATTTCCGCCTTTTGCATTTGAATCCATGCAAATGTCCTGCCTTATCGATTGCCAACAAACCTGATCAAATACTTTACGTTCATCTGTCTGTCTCTCTGTCCGTCGATTGGCATTTGGCATCCCGTCATGACACATCCCAACAGTGGCAGCAACAAATCTTGTGTCAAGCATCCCGACACGCACTTGATAAATTATTATCTGCAGTCCGGGTGATGAAAGGCAATGAAGCCGAGGAGAACTCACATCGGTGCACTTTGTGCCCTGCACTTTGCACTTCGGCACAATTTATATTTAAAAGGCAGGGGGTAAAGGATGTTGCACTGACAGAAACAAGAGCTCGACAAATTGGATATAAAATTTAAGAATTAGTTGAAAATGCTAGCTTTAAAACAGACAGTAAGACATGAAGGGCTAAGGCTAAAGAGGAACTTATTAAATGTTTCAAATAAATACTTTTTCATCTTCTAAATATAATTATTATTATCAATATATATAGATCCTATCATATAAATTCTTTCAGTGCCTTGGCCAATCTCGTTGAAGCGCCGGAAAACTGTCCGGCAGTTCTTGAGACTCGACGCGTAAGTGGAGCGGTAAACAAGTGACCCGGCCACGCCCACCATCCGCCCATATGGATGGATGCCCCAAGGGCGGTGGGGGGAAGAAGAGAGAGAGAGAGAGAGGAGTGGAGGAACCGGAAACCAGTAGAAGTCGAAGGCCAGGAAAGGAGCTGCTGGCTGCAGTCGCTCAGCGGGCGGGCGCCATTTACCAAGTGTCAAAAGCAAAGCCAAAGCTATTGTCGACATGACTTTGGACAACAACAACAACAGCAACAGCAACAGGAATGCTGGCCAACCGAAAAAGTGAAATGCTTTGTTGGCAATTGCCGAGGAGTTTCCCCCAGAAGTCGGATAACTTGCAGCTCTGCCAGTTCCATGGAGTAGGAGAGCAGCATGTGTCAACTTCTTTTCAGATGGCAAAGGGATTTTCCTCTCCACTCCCGGGCAAGACGACGAAGGCGAAAGGCAGAAGGCGGTGGAAAAGTGGGTGACAAGTAACCGGAAAATGTATTTTATTGTTTGCATCCGGACATTTCGTTTTTCCGACCTCTGCCCTCTGCCGAGCTTCTTCCCTGACCGGTCACTCGGACCCGTTGCTTCTTCTGGCACTAAATTTGTCGAGTAATTGATGATATTGCACTTTTCCCCCAAACACAGACCCGAAGTGGGCGGGGCATACAACTGCAGATGCTCTAAGAGTTGTGGGCGTTATTGTGGTAATGTCCTGGCGGCAGAGAGTGGCAGTGTAATGGATGGAGATATATATATATATACATATATATATTCCCAGGACTAGAGAATGAGAAAAACTGTCATTGACAACGAGGGAAGAGGCGAAATAGAACCAAGTGTTATGTTTCCGGATACCACAATGAGCTGGAGTTGGATTTACTTGGATGGTTTCAAAGAGTATCTAACAAATTCTTATAAAGTTATGGAAAGAGATGAGATCGAAGAATAATCCAGGTTAGGTGTAAGTTAACAAAGAACCCTTTTAATTTATTGAAGATCATCCCAATTCCAATTTATTCGTGATAGACAGTTCCTATACATACTTTTCATTGATATTATTGTTTCATATTAATATTCCCCAGAGAATTGAAGCCACAATTGTACTTTGAGCAATAAACCTGCATATATTTCTATATAAATTCATTATCATTATGATAAACTGAATCCCAAAAACAATCACAATCATTTCCCTGGTATCAATATCATTATTCAAGCATCTTTCAATACTTAAACTATGTTTTCCAGTTCGACTTGAACTTAAAATAAGATCCTGTTAAGGATTAGCGGAAGTCTCCGTTTCAGAATGGATCAGCTCTATAACCTGTCCTCCTTCCCTAACCACCTTGCCACCCATCTGGGCCGAGTTGATAGATTGTCTAAATGTGCTGCGTATGAATGAATGAATGAATGAATAAGCGAGTGCGAGTGCGAGTGCGCCCCGGACCGCCAGCTGATGGCCCCCTCGAAAAACGCCCGTTGGGTCCGGGTCCGGGTCCGGGTCCGCCTGATGCTTCCCGAGATTGATGGCCAAAATGGCTGTTGAAACAACGACGAGTCGAGATGAGACGAGATGTGGCAGGAGGAGGCAGGAGGGCAGCAGCGACTGCCGCTCAATGAAGAAAAATAATCACCAACATCATTTATTTTCCGTTTTGCCTGCCGACGTCGTACAGCACACATCAATCTTTCGCAACAGCAACAGCCAACTATCGACCATGACCAGGCCTGGACTCTGGCTGAAGCTGAAGCTGGAGCTGACACGGGAATGGGACTTGGGAATGGGAATGGGTGACTTTGCCGTGATGTATACTTTTGTGAGCCTGACAGCTTCTGACGTGGATGTGGACGTGGACGAGAAGCCAACGCTTCAGCTTGATGGCTGATGTTTGATGCTAGGAGCTCAGAGCTGAAGCTTGGAGCTTGGGGCGGCTTTTGACGTTTGCCTGCAATTAACGATGCCATCCCACTCGGTCGCAGTGTTGAAAAATGACTGCAGCTGCAGGTGAAAATGGCACGGCCGAGTGTTGGTTAATGACATGACAACGGCTCCAAGTCAGCCACCGCCTCCCCGCATTTAAATCATTAATTCCAATGACGAGAACGAGGACCCCACACACACACGCATCGCCCATCACTCAGGCTCGGCGAGATGTCAAGGATAGACGGGCAGCCGGAGGATGTCTCTGCATGGAAGTGCCCTAGGGCAGAGAGTAGTCATCATCAGAGTGGCTGTGGGAGACTAGGAGTTGGAGTTGGAGTTGGAGTCCGTAGTCTTGTCCTCGTTTGCTGAGACTAATTTGTGGCATTCTAGCAAGACGCCTACTATATGAGCTTGAACACTGAGAGAAGTATGGATATAGGTTTCATATATATAATAGGAGAAATAGTTGATAAGTTTATAATAAATATAAAATGTATAGAAATTCCTACTGAATATCTTTTAATATTTCTTTGTGGCATAAATGTAATAATTTTCCCTCACTGCAGACTTTTTGTATCCTTGCTGTTGCCTCGTTATGTGACTGGTGACTTGGTTTTGTTGCAAGTCACTTGAAAAGTCATTAATCATTTTGGGGATTTCGCTTTTTGCACCATTTGGGGCGTAGTTGTGCGCCGAGCTGTCGGAGTCGCTAGATTTCGACTCGGAGTGCTGCAGAGATCCATCAAGCGCCAAAATGCCAGCCATTGCCACCCAGCAAACAGGCAGGCCAGGCCAGGCCAGGAAAGGCGGCCAACAACCAACAGGCAACAGCTAACAGCCAACATCAATGTCAACGTCAGGCGGAGCAGGACGCGGATGTGAGCGCGGACAAGGCGACGGCAGCGACGTCTGACAGGCGGAAGAAAAGAGCCACCTCAACCCAACCCAACCCCAACCCACACCACCCCCTTTCAAGGATAGTGGGCACGGAGCAGCAGTCAGTCAGTGAACGAAAGTGCTTTGTGATTAGGAGCCCGAGCATATGCTTTTTAATTTGCATGTCAGCCAGCGGTTGCCACTTGCCATTTGCCCCCCTTTGACGTTCCCACGAGTTTTGCTTAGATAAGTCTAGTGTGCCTTGAGCAGAGATGCGGCTAAAAACTGAATAGTGCAGGATAATGAACTGAAAACGTAACTCAATAAGTGAGATTTCAACAGCTGACATTTTTCGGAGGATAAGTAATTCCCATCACAATTATTAGAGGGAAGAAAATATAAATTATAATTGTATTGTAGTTAAAAAATAAAAGATCGAATCAAATCATAACTACGCTTAAATTATTTGAATTCCTTGAATCAATGTTAATTTATTTTTAAGAAGTAAGAAAACTAAAGTGTCCGAAGTTGCTGGCAATATATTCCAAGGAACATGTTGAGCAACATGTTGCTAAGGTTCTGAATAAGCAACGAATTATTTGGAATTTATATAAAACAATAATATATTTAATATATATACAAAAAATATAAATAATAATATATTAAAATAATATATATAAAAATAATTTAAATAATGTAAAGTCTGGAGAGTTCCAAAATATTAATGTAATATAAATATAAATATACTAGCAAAATAAATAAGATTGGGAAGATGTGCATAAAAATAATATTAAAAAGTAAAATATTAAAGGGTTTTCATATGTTTCAATTTAAATTTATTTAATAAATAATAATAAAAATAAAGAAAATAAATTTCACCCACTAGGACTTTCAGTTGACAAATGTGGAACGTAAGCCGGGATCACCTTTTCTTTTGCTTAGATCTAATTTGCAGTCCACACATGTGGATCGTATTACATTGCGCTTTCAAATACAAATAGCGGAGACTCAAACCATAATAGCGAATCGCAACAAATATAAAGGAGGTGTGGCAGAAGAAAAGCCAAGAAAATGCTCTTCACTTAATAATACTACACAACAATAAAATGAAGAGAGAAATGAAAGAGATCGTCACTCACCCAGTTTTTTTTTTGGTGGAAGTTGATATTTTAAAAAGGCATATCCTCTGTCTTGCTGAAACTCTCGATTTACAATAATTTTCACACAAGTATTCACAAGAAAACAATTGCAAAAAACAATCACAAATAAATTCACAAAAAAAAAAAACACAGAAAGAAAAATAAAAAAAGGACTTTTTCCTCACTCACTCTTTTTATCCCCCGCGAGTATTTTTCCGGCTTGCGATTTTCCCGATTTACATCGGTTTCGATGTTTTTCACGGCGAATATCGCTCACGATCTCGATATTCCTGTCTTTTCCCCTTTTTCCGCACTGCTTTGTTCTTTTTCGTTCTTCGTTCTCACCCGCGCGTCCCGCGGCTGAAAATTGCGAATTGGAGTCTTGTCTCTTCTTTTTTTGCCCGCTGCAGCCGCTGCAATTGCTGGCGATCGTTGGCGTTGTGCATGTTTTCAAGGATATTACTATAAGCACTAATTAATCACTTGTGCCACACTATAAGTCGCAGACTTGCTAATATTGTTTAATTGTTGTTGTACTTCTTTTATGTACGAATGGTGTGTTTCATTTATGCACCTGCGACCTCGCCAACTCCTTTGATCCTAGTTGCACAATAAGATTTTCTTGATGCGCAGCTTTTGTGTTGTCCAATTGGGAAATTGGGGTGTTCTTGTTGTTTCACACACTTTTAACTCACAATTGGGATCAGTTTTCACCGACAAATTGGATTTTTCACCGGCAAATTAGATTTCTTTCCTGCAATTTTTTTCTCCGAACATTTTTGGTGGGATTGTGATGGCCAAAAACACGATAGTAGTGTCGATATATCGATGATCGTGTTTTCGGCTTGCGTATCGTTTAAATGTTTTCAGTATCGATATATCGTTGTCAAAATTGACAAAATATGAATTTTAATTCATATTTTTTGAGGGGATTGATAAATATGCATTTGTGGCGTTGGTGGCCTTACTTTAAATATGGACAAATGCTTTAAATGTTTCATTTTACTCTTGTAATCTCACAAACATTAAAAAATAACAATAACATTTATATGAAATTTTATTTTTATTATTTAATTTTTAAATATTGTTTTAGGCATAATAAACTGCCCATAGGCTTATTTACTTATTTTAGTACCGTTTAAAAATAACTATACATCGTGATACAACGATGTTTTTTATTTTCTTTTTTTTCAGCTGAACGTAACCAACGTCATATCGCGATTTATCGTTATTTTTATAAGAAAAAAATAGTCGTCCGATTATCATAAAATTAAATCCGAAATTCTGAAATATTAAAACAAGGCTTCAGCTGTAAGTAGGTAAAAAAAAACATATTTACATATATATATAAATATGTGGCTAAACTTGCGTATCTATATATATGTATGCTATATTAAGAAAATCTTGATTCATTATTTATTTTGAAGCGCTTTATTAATATATAAATCATCTTAAAAGGTAAAAATTGCTTCTAAATTGTCATAAACAAATTTTTTGCTCTTGTATTTTAAAGTCGATCGAAATATTTTGAAAATTGAAAATTTGTAAATTTAATATAATGATAAATAAATATTGAAGTACTTATTACGATTACAGCGCCATCTAACGGAAAATTTTGAAAACTTTGCTTAACGAAACCAGCATCTGTATTGAACTGCTTTAACAACATGCACTGCTTTGAACTGCTTGCTGGAAGTTGTACTGCTTAGTGGAAAAAGATTCTGCATTACCGACATTTGTTTTTTGGCGGTTTTGGCGAGTTTTGGATGGTCACATTTTAGTGCAAAAGTTCGAATTTTTAAATTTTTTGGCGGGTAAACTGATGTTTTCTGATTGGGAAACGCGAGAATTAAAATCTTTTAATTGTTATTCTAGGAGTTGGTTTTTGACTTTTTTATTGACAAGATGTTGCTATTTAATTTATATTGTAATATAAATCAATTATTAGATTTTATATCTACAATATTTTATTTTAACTAAAACTAATTTAAAATTATACGTAAGCTGTGCTTATAGTATAATATAATATTTTATAAATACGAGAAAAAGTAAGTGTATTAAGCTATTAAAATATAATTGTATACCATTGCAGGGTATTTTAATTTCAGTCTGAAGCTTGTAACGCTGTGAAGGAGACATTTCCGAGTCTTTCTAACCATGCTCGAGCAGAAAAAAAATTTGACCAAATTTTGAAATTTTTAGAATTGTCGAAAATTGGCAAAATGTTTAATTTTTTTTATAATTTAAACGCAGTACTTTGATTTGTAGAAGAAAATTGTCTTATAAAATAGAGATAAATATTGACTCAAAGAATGGTATTATAAGTTTGGTCAGAAACTTCTAGAGCTGTGAAGGACTCAGTTCCGAGTAAATTTAGTATGCAGTTTTATTACCCTTATAAAAACTAGCATAGGACGGGTTTCCGATTTGAAATTAAAGCATTTTTGGCTTTGTTATGCGATTTATTGACAAAATTTTCATATATGTTAAAATATAGATAAATATCATGCTACAAGAATGTTGTTGTAGTTTCAGTCAGAAGCTTAATGCTAAGTGAAGGAGTCATTTCCGACCCTATAAGTCATATATATTCTTAATCAGCATGAAAAGCCGAGTCGATCTCGCCATCTCAGACAGTAAAGTGAAATTTTTGAATTTTCAAATTCTTTATAAGGGGTTACATCGTTAAAATTGTCAAAATTTGACAATAATTGTAGTTTTTTAAATTTAAAAACGCAGTATACAAAATTGTTAGCCTTATAAAAACTAGCACAGAAAAACAATTTAAATTAAAATTGATTAATTTCTGGCTTTTTATGACATTTGAAAAACTATGATTTACCCAAAAAATTAAAATAAAATTCACAGATTTTAGAGTTTTTTGGTGGTAAAAAAAAACCAAAAAGCAAATGATTGCCTAAAGTTATATATATATATTCAATTTGCAATTCAAATTTTAATAAATAAAAAATGTTTGTAGGGGGGTAGTATAAAATTCGGTTTCTCGAAGTATCTTCATTTCTGTTTGATCTTGATAAATCTCTAAATAGATTTAAATGATGTGCCTTATACGGGGCTTTAATCATTGTTATTATATGCTACTTTATTGGACAAATCAATGCTTTTAAATTATGATATCTAGTTCAATACATTTCAATTCGGAAATATGTATGTTAAAATGTATGAATAGAAATTTTTAATGAATCCCATTCACATTCCTTGCATATAGTTCTTAAAATAGACTTATTATTTTATTATTATATTATAATATATATCCGGAAATTTTAATGTAAAATAAAATTCCAGTCCCGCTTTCGGAATCTGTCACCTGCTGCTTGTACATTACAGTCCTCCACTAAACACCGGCTAATTAATAAGCAGACACTTGATGCAGGCTACTAGCAGGAGGCGAGTTGGCTAATTAAAACAGCAGTTAAATTAGCCAAGTAAAGCGGGGCGAGCATTTGACAAATTGTCAGGCAGTCAAGTGCAAGGCAAAGCATCGATCAGCGGCGACAGAAAACACTTTGCCTTGCCTTGGTTTGGGCCATCTGGCGGAGTTGGCCAGTTCGGCGATCTGAGCCGTAAAATGCCGTTAAATGGACATGCAGCGCGAGCCAGAGTTAGAGTTAGAGCCAGGTCCAGAGCCAGAGCCAGAGCCAGAGCCACAGTCGCAGTCGCAGTCCAACGAGTTCTCCGCCAGAGATGCTTCCTGTTTGATAAATTTGAAAATCAATTGGAAATGGCCGAAAGACCGACGCATCTTGGCCAAAGACAGACGCACAACGCGAGAGATTCGCGGAAAGCAGCTGGAAGCTGTTCCGAGTGCCAGAGATGCCGCCCCAGGAAGCTGGAAAGCAGTGACTGCTGGAAAATCCAGTTTATAAGGTATATTCGAGGAGCAAATAGAAGTCAAAAATTTAGAATTTGTACAAGAACAAGCTCTCTAATTATTTAGATAATTTAGTTTATATTAGATCTTCTTGTAAAGGGAAGTTAGGAGTTCCAAAAAGTTTTCAAATGGAGTGCACTTTTACACCTTCCACTTCTTTGTACTTTTTGACTAATGTTAATAATATTCAAATGATAAACAAAATTCAAACTTTAAATGTATTTTATAATAATTAAACTAATAGAGTGACTTCTGGGCATCTCTTACTCTGCTCATAACCCAGAATATTTAAGTTTTTTATTGATATTTTCTAACCATCTACTTTGCGGCTGGCTGGGATCATCTGCCGATCTCCGCGCCCCCCTCGAATCGATGCAAATAAATCACTATGGAAAATGCAGTCGTTGAAAAAAAGCGACGCGTAAGTGCCGCCAAATAAATTTCGCAATTTATTTATTGCAGATTCAGCGCTGGCTGCCGATCCAAGGCGATTCCAGCTCCAGCTCCAACTCCAACTCCATCTCCATCTCCGACTCCGACTCCCCTTGGTTTTCTGGTCAGGTTTTTGGCTATCGGGCGAGTTACGGAAAAGAAGTATTTTATTTCATTGCCAGCAAATTGGCAATAAGTGAAATTTGTTGGCCCCGCTCGGCAGGTGTGTGTGTGCTTGGCCATTTTATCGATTCGATTCGATTCGAATACCCTTGCCTGGTCCGGGTGTAAAAGTGGGTTAGCAATGCCATCGCTCGGGGCGGGTCCTTGCCTTTTGGCAGCTCCTAAAGACTTATTTAATACATCATGTCGATGATTTTTAATTTGCTGATAAGGCACCTGACCTGACCCACTTCCCCTCCTCCTCCTCCGTTTGCTAACATTCACTTTTGGGCAACCCGAAACTTATGAGATGGGTGCAAAGTGCAAATGAATTAGCATTTGTATGCATTCACATCATTCCTCCCGTACGCATCATTAGCCTAAAAGGCGGCATCAAGTGTAATTTAACCGTTAACAAAGGCCCATTGTGGGTTAACAACCTATTGTGAGTGGAAAGCCTTTTGCCAGCAGAGCAGCCCGCGGAGTGAAAAGAATCCACGCAAATCCACGAGTCCGCTGCGCATGCGCAAATTGATTGAACGCAGCGGCGGCTGCGGCGCAGGAGTCTCTGGAGAACCTGGCTAATGACCGCAAATTAACAGTGGCCAAGGAGCCGCAAGACGAGTGTCATTAACAAAAGTGTGTTTGGCCGGCCAAACTGGAGGCAACTCCAGGGAACGGGATGCTCGAGTGGCAGCCACTCACTTTGGCTCGGGCTTTTAGCATATCTTCTAATAGATCGCCAACTTGGCATACTTAGTGAGTGAGTGTTTTCCTTAACATTTACTCCCCGGCTGACTGTGCTGGCTGTGCTAAGTTGGGCCATAAATCGGCACTCAAATGCCATCAGATCTTTGGCTACCGTAGTACCGCCCCGGGTACTCATAACTTAAAGATATAGCTCTCAAGACGGTTGAAGTGCCTGGTCAATATGGGACAATAGGAAATGGAACTTTAATCAGAAAGAAATGTATTTAAGGAACTCTGAGTAAAGTCCAATCGTATCTAGGTTTAATTCCATCTATAATCGTAGCAAGTCTAACATTATCATATACGAATTTAATACCCAAGCTATGCTCTCAATTTGCAAGGTGAAAACTCTGCGAAAAATACACAATTTTGTTGCAAATTGCCCGTGTGTAGGCTTTGGCAGACTTCTTTCTTTTTCGTTGGAATCTTTCTCTATTCCTATAATTACGCCAGGAATCGCATAACAAGCTGCTGCTGCCCCCAAACGGGGGCGGATGGGGAGTAACTGGGTCAGCTTTGTGGCATTATTGGTTTAGTGGATCAAACCGACAACGACTACGCAAAAGGCAATTTGAGTTGGAGAAGAAAAAACGACGAAATAAAACCCAGAGCCTGGGTCCTCCACTCTGGCAGCATTTATTAGATCAATGTCTCGCCAGCATCGAGAGCAAGTTCGGTTTGCGGAAAATCTACCCACCAGACTTCTGGCCAAATTGCAGAGGCTGCACACTGCGGCCTACTCCAAGAGCTCCAGAGAAGACAAAAAGCCAGCAAGAAAATACAAAAAACAACACAGGATCGGACGACGAATGACTAGCATGAGGCCAATATATAATAATGGTTAAAACGCCCAGGCAGTGGCCATGTTTTGCAGCAAAGTCTAATAACTGCAGCAGCAGCAGCAGCAAAACATCCCATTAAACGGAGCTGCGATTTGGCATAGGAAAAGCCATTTAAATGGGATTTTCACCATCGATGAGGAAATCGAATTTAATTTGCTGCTGATGTACATATGTTCATGTTGTTGCTGCTGTTTACTGATCATGTTCAATTTGGTAGCAACACCCAAGCGAAGAATTTCTCAAATGGGGGGAAGCACTCAAGTAATCGTTGATCAAATATTTGAGAGAGTTTTCCAATCTGCGAGTATAGTAAATAAACCAAAAGATATTTGTCAATGCAAATGGTTTTCTTTATTTGGATCGAAAGGTATATAAAGGTAATTGGAATTAAATATGGGTATCATAAACCTACAATACTTCCAATAACAAACTCTATCTCAATTTTATTTTTTCCCTTCCCTGCTAGGGTATTTCGAAGATTCAAAAAAAGGATCCCTGTGGAAAGCGCACTCATGTCGCATAGATTTATATGCATACCTTTTTGGTATTAGAAATTGTCTGAGCAAATGTGTTTTTTTTTGGGCAAACATGTTGCACATGTTGCTCTGGGAAGGAGCAAGTATCGATCCTGCTGCAAAGATCAATAAAGCCTGGCCGGCTACCGGCCTTGCCCTGGTCGGTTCCGCCTATTGCTGTTTGTTACCTGCCTGCATATTAATTTATGTTTCGACTTTTGCCTTGGCCCGAAGAATTTCCAAGACACACCCAGCCACAAATTGTGGCTTTTGCTCTGCCTGACTGCCTGCTTTTTTTGGCCAGTTTCCGCCTGACAGGCCTAAAATTCAATTAAAAATATTAAGGCTGAGCCTGGGCTACTGCTTATTAGACTTTTGGGACGTACTTTTCTCCATTGGTGGGGGTTTTCTCCCTGTCCAGCCCTGCCCTGGCCTCTGGCCAGGAGAACATTTTTGATTAGAGATCCGAGATTGACCTCTGGGTCTTACCAACCAATGGTTTTTGGCCCAAATGCTTTGGCTACCGCGAGTTCCGGCTGTGTGTTTAGGCGGAACTCTGAATTAGAACCGATCGTAAAGAACAACAGTTATGGATCGTGAATTGATAGCTATTGGGTCAAGAAATTGTAACTCTAAAGCTGTAAAGAAATAGATAGGCACTTGCCATAGAATACCTTGTTGTTGCTATATTATAAATAATTTAATAGTAGATCCAGTAGCCCAACCTATTAAGTTTGAACAAACAACTCGTGGTAGCCCTAGGAATACAGACTTTATAGGTTTATAAATGTCAGATCGGTTGTCTATATCATAAAGCTGCTGTAGGAACAATCAGGAAAAGGGTATTATAATTTTAGTCAAAAGCTCTAAACACATCGAAAAAGTCATTTGCGACCCCATAAATCATATATATTATTGATCAGCATCGTCAGCTGAATCGATCTAGCCATGTTTGGTCAAAAAATAAAGTATCAAAATTTTTTGGAAAATTTGAATATTTTATAAGGGGTTACATCATTAAAAATGTCAAAAATTGGCAAAAAATTGCATTTTTTAAATTGTAAAACTAAATACACAGATTTGTTAACGCTATAAAAACTAACACAAAAAAATTTCCGAATGAAAATTAAAGCATTTTTGGCTTAGTAATGAGATTTTTAATCTCTGATTTATCGAAAAATTGCCATATAAAAATATGAATAATTAATGATACAAAGAGTGCGAATATTTTAGCCATACTCATGACTCATTTTTGGTACAATCCTATAATATGATTGCAAAATGCAGAGATGTATCAGTTTTGACTTGCAGAAGTTAGTTACAGTTGTTTTTAACATCCATGTTTGATCATTAAAAAAACATTGAAAACATTTGTGAACATCTGATGCTCCTTCAAACATTTGAACTTGGTATTATTTAACGATATGTAAGTAACTAAAAATATATATATGAAACATTTTCCATATGTTTCTTGCCTATTTATTTAATTATAATGCTCCTTCTAAAACCTATTACTCAGTCTTATAAGGGAAATTCGGAAAATAATTGTATTGAACTTTTCCCCTTACTTACCTTTGAACCCTTCTGTTCCTATTCTCCCTTTGGCAACACCGACAGCGACAGAGATTCCCGAGGATCTTGGCCACGTTAATACCCTTGGGGGCATGCTCTGCTGCTTTATGTGGAACCTGGCCAAAAATACACACGCACCGTGCACTCTCCGTTAGCCGGCAGGAACGTGAAATGGTCGACAAATTTATGACTTCACAGTTGCCAACGTCCCCGGAGAAGGGGATTCCCCCGCCCGAAAAGGGGGTCCTTGGATTGGGGCCCAACTACCGCACAATTTACGATCGGTTCATTTAGGCCCATTGTCCGATGTACCGATGTTTATGCAATGTTTTGTGATTGCATATCAGGCCAGCTGGGAATTTGTAGCGGCAACGCCTTCGCCTTCGCCTTCGCCTTCGCCTTGGCCATCTCCAGTGCCTTTCATTGTGGGCGTCTTTTCCTCCTCCTGCCCCCAGCCACAGGCCTCGGAGTGCATCTCCATTTGCTCTCTCTTCGGGCCATCTTCTGGGATAAGCGCATCCTAGCCAAATATGTGCGAGCCAAAAACGTGAGCCGAACAAATTGTTACTGCCTTAAATAGTAAACAGATTTTTTCGTTCATTTTCTGGCAGCGCCAAAAACGGGGCTTGCGTATTACGGCAGCCACAAGTATATAGGATTCTGTTGGGTTCGATTCTCCTTAGCCGATTCCCAGAGGGTTGAGCTGGGTCAATCCTCGGCAGAGGTCCCCAGGAGCATTTAAAAATCAATTTGGGCGCATTTATGTTTCACACGATGGCCCAGAGACCAGAGACCAGGAGGAGCATTAGAGCCAGAGTCAGAGCCAAAGTCAGAGTCTCAGCCAGAAGAAGTCTCGTTTGATGATTATCTTGGTTTGTGTGACTTTCGGTTTTCAAGCTCGTGTACAATGCATGTTGGTGGTGTCTGCCTGTGACTGTGCCTGTGCCTGGATAATGGATGGAAATGTGTGTCACCAGGTCTTTGGGCCTCTTAGCAGTCCTCCTTTGCCATTTTCATTTCCATTTCCAGTTCGAAACAATTACCAATTGTTTATTCGTTCTTACAACTTGTTGTCGACTTCCTCAGTGGCCCCTTTGCCTCTACGAATCCATCAATAGCCACACTATCTTGATCCAGACCTGACGAATCGAAAACTTTCCTCGTCATCTTTGACAGGCGGCACTCTATCTTTTGCAGGCATTTCATTTCACTAATGACAATCTGATGGTCGTACACGTTTATGAAAATGGAAAATCTAATGAAGTGAGTTTTTACAGAAGAGACTAGCATCGAATGGGTCAAGGATCTTAGCTCTTCTCGTTTAGTTGGATGACCTACCAAACCTTAAGGGGATTTCCTGAAGTCTTAGTCATTCACAAGCTAATCATTAGTTTTCTACAACAAACAATAAAAATTTCATGAGATCTATTAATAGAAATAATTGTTACTATCCTGGTATATATTTTATGATTGAAAAAGAAATTGTTTCAGGCCTTTGGCTGGATTCCAATTAGCACAGCTCTTGAATAAAATGTGGCACTGGCACACACACATTCGGTGAGTGTCCGCGGAGGCATTTCAGGATCGCGGCCCTCGTAAATCGCCGAGGCCTGGAAACATTTGGAGAGACCAGCCCACAAAGCCATCGCCATGGCATCCCATCCCGATGCCTGGAAAAAGTATGCCAGCAACGATTGCCAGTAGTTATTGCTGCTGCTGCTGCTGCTGCACAGAAGTTGTCATCGTCAATTAGTTTAAAGGCAGTATAAATTTATGTTAACAGCCAGCAAACATAATATCCCCAGAGAGCCAGAAAGCTGGAAGCAGGGCGAAAACGAAACGAAGCTATTTTCCCTTTCCAGCCTCAACGCCAGCTACCGTTTCTGCAACTGTTGCAAGTTGCTGCTGTTGCTGCTGCTGCTAATGTTGCTGCTGCTGCTGTGGCATTGTTTCGAGCCGCGCGATTTCGTGGCCGTTATAACAGGCCCAAAGAATCCGCATCCGAATCCGAATCCCAGTCCGAGGCGAACGTTATGCTTCAATGAAGTTGGAGCCCGGGGATCTGGGATGGGATCTGGGGTGCCCCGGAGAAGAAGGCCAATTGGGTCGAGGCTGGGCCTTTGATGTTGTCGCAGTTAGAATCTGCAGCAGCAGCAGGAGCAGCAGCAGCAGCAACAGCCACACCAAGACAGCCTCTGCAATATTTAATGTAATCGATCGTGATGGGTTTGTTCTAATTTGCGGTGATTTTCTTTTTGGCGCTTGTTAAGAGCCACAGCGCAAGATCCCCGCTAGGTCCTTTGAAGTCTCTAAACGATTTAGTGTCGTATCTTTTATGGTATATCATAACAATTTATGAGCGTGTTTAATTAGTTGGTAACACAGGGATAAGAGTGGTCATAAAATGCCAGATAAAATGTAAGTTTGGTAAGTGGTTTGGTTTATTTTCGAAAGAAATTATAAAGAGGAGCTGGGATAAGTCTTTAGATTTTAAATTCTAAATAAAATAACATCACTTAACGGCACGAACTTTTTATTGATGATTTGACTATGATTTTAAAATGTTCTAATTACTAAATACTCTAAATACTTTTCTTAATTTGCTAGTTAATAACACAGCTGCATAGTTTGTTAATCTTGATAGTTAACTATCAAATGAACCATATTATTACAACATTTTTGTAAATCCACTTTGAACAGCTTGCTGGGAATTTATTTCTTCAACCCATAAACCAATTTATTATCTAATAATTTACTTTATTAAGTACTTAACTTGAGTATGTTTAATTATTGATCCTATCAACATTTTACGCATGACATTCCAATTGGTAGAACCATATCCTCTTGTTACTCATTCCTCTTTTCCTTTCGTATCATGGACTAATCAGACCTCATATTTCCCGCTCATACTTCGGAGCTGGAAAATTGTATAGAGAACTAGATGGTAATTGCAGGTGTGCAACATGGTAATGATGTCTTTCGCCAGCTGGTTGAAGTTGAGGGAAATGGATGCCCCACTTGGGGGATTGACTTCCATCCGATCATGCTCATTATTGGTGGACTTGTATTGGTTCTCGATGACCACCTCTATACTCCGGAATCATTGACTATGACCCATATTCTAAGTGCACTATTCTAAGTATTAAATCTTAAATTTAAATTAGACAAATAAGAAGCTCTTTAAAGTTGTCAAACTTAACTTTCAAACATCAAGAGATTCCATTAATAAGAGGTTTTGGTAAAGATGAAATTTGATCAATCGCAGTTTTTGTATATTATATACATAGTTACGTCTATAGATCAATTTATCATTATCCCATCAATCAGCATTTTCATCTTAAACTTAGATTGCTTGTTCAGATCACCTGTTCGGTCGGCGGTTAAGTTAACCCCATTTGATCCGACGCCACTAAAGTCGGCTGACAACAATCGTCTGAATTAAGTAATTTCGATTCCGTCACGTCAGTCGACGGCAAACTGAGTAGATAATCAAATAAAAAGGTTGTAAGCCGGGCCGAAAGGAAAGAAAATCGCCACCGGGATTGGAATTGGGATTGGGATTGGGACTCTTTTGTGGTCGCTGTCGCTGTCATTGTCCCTACAGGGGTCAGGGACAGGCAGCGAAAGGAAAAGCCAAGGCAAGAGCAACGGAAAAGCGGGGGAAATGCAAACAAATTGTATCGATGGTTTGCCAATGAAGTGAAAATCGTGATTCAAGAGTCAAACAGAGGCCTGTAATTTTCGCTAATTTCCACAACGTTTGCTTTTCCACAGCCTCCACCTCCTCCTCCTCCATTTCCCCCTTGCCTTCGTCAACATTTTGTCGAATTGCTTCCCAAGTAGCAAAGCAATTATGCGAATTAACTGGCGAGGGGAAAATCGAATCGCGCAATTCCTATTGGGGAAAAGTTCAAATCCATTGCGACTCATTTAAAGTGACGTCACAATCGTTGCAATCTCAAAGGCACCAGAAACCACAAAAGGCAAGAGGTCTAGAAGGAAAAAACGCATTACAGATCCCACAATTCCCGGGAAAAACTCCATAACACAGCTATAGCTGAGATGAGGCGACGCATTCTGCATTTTAAGATCGATCCAAAGGGTTTCTGTTCTTGTTGCACGTCCCCAAGGGAACGTTAGTTGGCATATAAGGACGCGGACTGCATCTTGTGCCAGCTGCAGCAAACAGTTCATTCTCCTCTTGCCTTTTTTGTGGCTGCCATTCGGATGCGCCAGACTGCATGGAACCGAGATGTAATGAGATGTCGAGAATCTGTATCTCGCGGATGCGCCTTTGGCGTTCTGCTCGCGTCTTTGATTTTCCAGGAAAACTTCATGCCTGCAAAGGGAAAAAGCTTTATTTGCACTTGCGCATGGAATGGCTGCCATAACAAAATGGATTTTAATCGCGCTCTGTCCAACTGGCTCGTTGGTCTAGGGGTATGATTTCCGCTTAGGGTGCGGGAGGTCCCGGGTTCAAATCCCGGACGAGCCCAAGAGAAATTAACTTTTTTGTATTGTTATTTCTTATATTTATTTTTAATTTTTAAATTAAATTTAGATATATTTTCATGAAAATTTAAAACAAAACCATTTAATTGAAGAGCTGAGGATTGTACTGAAGAATAAATAATAAATTCACTTTAAATATAAAAAGTTTTTAAACATCATAAAAAATACAAAATAGTACCTAACTTGGGCTCGTCCGGGATTTGAACCCGGGACCTCCCGCACCCTAAGCGGAAATCATACCCCTAGACCAACGAGCCGATTGATCGAGCCAGAAAAATAGTCGCTGATGTGAAACTGCAGTAACATGTTATCCAAAATATCCTACAATGCCTTATGCTTGCAATGCAAATCGTTGATAAAAAATAAAAATAACTGGTTTGTGGCTATTTTTAAAGCAAGAGCCTTCTCTTGTTGCAACACCAGAAACATGGCTGGTAGCTCATGTAGACACTTGGACGGCCAGCTCGCAACTGGCTCGTTGGTCTAGGGGTATGATTTCCGCTTAGGGTGCGGGAGGTCCCGGGTTCAAATCCCGGACGAGCCCAAGTGAAATAACTTTTTTCTCCTTTTTTTTTTCAAATTATAAACATTGCTTACATCATTTTTTATTTTTTTGTTGCACAAATAACGACTTACGAGTAAATAATATTAACATTTCTTGTTTTGCCCCACTTATAAGGTAAGATTAAAATTGCATAAGATATTTGATTAATACCAATGTTTAACAAAACAAAAATATAATTGTATGATTTGTTGTTTCTCAATTGTATTTTCTTTATGTGTAATGCATTTACAAGTATGTAAGCAGAAAACAATTTCGATACAAGTTATACAAGCGAAAATAAAAACTGAAACAAATAAAAAAAAGTTGCATTTGCAACTTAGACTTAATTTGCTTGCTTCAAAGAAGTCCGAACTAACAACTACGTAAACATAAATAAATGACACATTTTGTGGACATAGAGAATTAGGTAAACGTACAATAGAATAACATACGATACAATGATAGAATAGATGATAAATACATAAATTTGGCCCAAAATTCTTGCTTTGTTGCGCTACAGCTGCTAATGTTGCTGCTGTTGCTGTTCCTGCTGTGCTGCTGTTGCTGCTGCTGCTGCTGCTGCTGTTGCTGCTGCTGCTGTTGCTGCTGCTGCTGTTGCTGCTGCTGCTGCTGCTGCTGCTGCTGCTGCTGCTGCTGTTGCTGCTGCTGCTGTTGCTGCTGCTGCTGCTGAAGCTGCTGCTGCTGCTGCTGTTGCTGCTGCTGCTGTTGCTGTTCTATCTTTTGTGGCTGCTGTTGCTGTGTGTGTGTGTTGGGGTTAGTTTTTCATTGCTCGACGTCCCTTCCAGTTTAACCCTGGAGGGGGGTGAACAGTCGTTGTTAGCTTAACTCCTTCTCCACCCCAATTTCCTCGTGTGAAGCTCATAAGTCTTGCTCATCATCATTTACATCACCAACATCATCATCATCTTTAGATTAGGTTAGAGAATTGCTGTTATTTGCTGGATTTTGGTTGATTGGTTAATTAATATATTTTTAAATATTTATAATTATTTATTTTATTATTATTAGCACTAATTATTCTTTGGTTGTTCCACTGGTTTTGTTTGTTTGTTTGCTTGCTCTTGGTTATTGCATTTTATTAGCTTTTCATTTTTCCATGTTTCGATTTCATTTTTCGATTTTGTTCATTGTGCTTTTTCATTTGGGATTTGTTGTTGTTGTTGTTGCTGAATGTTAATAACGGCAGCCGTTTTAAACAATTCCTTGTGACTGGGCTTATTTGGATAGGTTATTGGCGGCGCTGTTGTGGTTACTTCTGATGATGCTGGTGATGCCTGGTGAGCAGTGGATTTTCGCAAACTCTTGCCAAAGGTGGAGCTGCCTCTCAGACCTGCATGCAACGTGTTCCCAAAAGCAAAGAAAAAGAAAGGAGAAAACAATCAGAAATTAGTTTGTCACGCATTTATCGCACTGAAAGCCAAACAAATGTTGGTTAAAGGCCAAAAACAGACATGTGTGTGTGTTTAACTTCGAGATGAGAATAAACCACCAGAAGGTGGTATGTACAGGAAAAGACAGAAACTCAGAGACAGTCGTGATGATGTGTAGAACATTTAAGTATATATAGGAAGAGAGAGTGTGCGCTGCCCCAGGAGGAAGAAAGAGTGGTTTGTGGATCGAAAATTGCTTTGCGTTTACCTTGGAAGCTCAAACGATTCTGATAGATGGCGAATATATCGAAGGGCCTGTAGCATGGCTCATAGCCAGCCTCGGGCCCATCGAGATCTTGGCCGGAACACCGATCAGAAGCGTTTGCGGCAGACACGGGGGAACAGTTTAGCATATGGGAGGGTATCACGAGGAGGCTTTGCTGCATTTTCACGGGTGGCGCTCGCGATGCGTCGATGGCGGGCACTGTATCTGTATCTGTATCTGTATCAATCGGGATCAGGATCGGGATTGGACTCTGTGTCGCTTGAGGGCGCCGATGCTGAGGCTGCTACGGTTGTGGTTCTTGTTGCTGTTTTACCCATTATTTGAGGTGCAGGCTTGGGTGGTTGTTTTGTAGTTTTGTAGTGTGTTGTGATTGTTTTTTGTTTGTTTTTGTTTTTCGTTTTTAGATAGTGTGGAAGATGGTAACAAAGTGGATTAGTTTGTTGTCTGCTGCTTTGTAGTGATTAGTGTTAGTCACAATTTGTACAAATTCTTGGGTCTAGTGTTAAGAGAGGGATTTGCAGTGGTTTTATTGGTAGATTCTTACCTCACTATCCTCACAATTATTGGCACCCTCTCGGGAGTCGGTAGTCAGTCCCTGGACAAAGTGGACATCACTCGCCGGGTCATCGGAGGAGGCCAAGTGAGCACGAAATTGCTGATTTCTTCAAGTAATATATAGAAGAAGTATGTAAAGAAATACTAAAGTATGTTATTATGATGCCCTACCTTAGTTCCAGTTGCTGCATTTGCTGAAAGTGTCTCAGTTTGCTGTTTGCCAGATGTAATTTCTCTTCCAGGGCGGCATTCTCCACACACTTAATGGAATACTTTTCAGAAAATGATAAAATTTCCAGTCGTAGCTCTTCGAGATCCTCCCTGAAAATGTTAGATAGAATTATATGTTAAATTAATTAAGTAAATTGAACTATTTGTTGTCAAATGTTTGGTTTGTATATTATCCTATGTTTAAAGGTATTTACTACAACTTACTCCTTCAACTTGGCTCCATCACCCCTCATGTGCTCTCCCCTCTGAACCTGGCGAAGGAACTCCTGTTTGAAACGTGCCACCTCCCGTTGCACCTCACTCTGGTGTGCCTTACGCATGGCATCTAGAGCGGCCAAAGTGGCCTGTAAGTTTATAAAAACGGAAGTTAGCAATTTTTTATAAGTTGAACTGGATGTTAAGACTCTTACCTGAGTTTCCTCGGCCAAGGCGGTTTCCTTCTCGGCCAGCAAACGCTCAATTTCCAGCTTGTGTTTCTGCTCCAGGTCACAGGTGAGCCGCCGATGCGATGTCTCCATGGCACTCAAGCCCTTCTCGCAGAGGGTCTATAAAAAAGGGAAGAAGTTTAAGTTGTAATTATGATTCATAGACTAAATATTTATTAAATGTTGTCTTGAAAGATATTACGACTTTAATTTAAATGCAATTAATTAGTAAATACATACCCTTAGCTGCTCGATTTCGGTCTGGTACCGCTTCCGGAAGCTCTGCTCATCAGCTACATTGGTGTGCTCATTGTGGTAGACTTCTCTCAGGCACTCCAGTTGCTTTCCATGCTCCCGCTCCAGCAGCTCCAGACGTTTCTCCAGGCGTCGACAGCGTTCCTGTTGCCTGCCCAGCTCCTCGCTGAGCTCCTGGCGCTGTTGCAGGAGCAGCTCCTGCTCATGCTCCTGACTGGCACACTTCTCTAGAGCCTGGGCCAGGTCACTCTCCCGTTGCTCCAGCAGCTGCTCGCTCCTCTGCAGATCCGTCTCGGTTTGCTGCTGCAGGGCGGAGAGCTTCTCCACCCGCTGCCGCAGATCGCAGCACTTGTGGCACGCATCCTGAAGGCAGGTGAGCTCCATTTGCTCACTGACCATCACGCAGGTCTCTGCCAGAGCTCGTTCCAGTTGTCTGAGGCCGTCCTTGCGGTCATTGATGGGGGAGACAGAGCGACGTGACCTTTGGCCCGCCCGAATCTGTTGCAATTGGGAGAGACTCTGCTCCAGTCGCTCTTTGCTGCCCAGGAGTACGTGCTCCAGGCTATGCAAACGCTGCAGGAGGTGAGCATTCAACGGTGACTGGCTGCTGGACTCGCTGCTGGAGGATTCGGGAGGTGTGCCCTCCTTCCTGTCCACCGTCTCCTTCTGCAGTTCGCTCAGCTTGAGTTCCAGCTGCTCCTTTCCCTTCAGCGAGAGCGAGCGACGTCGCTCTGATTTGGCCAACTTTTGTTTGAGACCTCGCACCTGACGCTCGGAGCTGCTGTACTTTAGGGTCAGATCCTGGATCCTGGCAGCCATCAATTGCAGCTGGGCTCCATCCTCGTGCTGTCGCCGCTCCAGCTTTTGTTGCAAAGCGGCCTGGGCCAGCTCCAGAGCATCGTATTGGTTTTGGGACTGCTTCAGCTCTCGTTTCATGGCTCTGATCTCATTGACCGCCTTCTCGAAGCGAGATCTTAGCTCATTGTACTCCTCGGCAAGTGAGTCTCGTTGGAGGCAGTAGGGATCAATGTCGCTGATGGTGGTCAGGTCACTGAGGGAGTCCATTCGCTTAATTTTGTGACGTTGCAGGTTGCTCAGACCACCGCCGCTGTTGTCCTGAGCCTTGAGCTCCCTCAGACGCTTGTACAGGCCTTCGTTCTCCTCGATGCCCTGGGCCAGGCGATCCTCCAACTGCTTGATCTGGCACTGGCTCTCTGTCAGCTGCAGTCCCAGGTTGTGCATCAAATCCGAGGCACTCTGCTTCGCCAAACTCAGTTCGCTGTTCAGCTGCTGTTGCTGCTCCTGCAAGCGGGCGGTCAGCTGCTGCTCGGTTCTTTGGAGGGTGGCCAGGAGCTCTGACATGCGGGCCTCCCGCAGAGAGGCTTCTGCCCGAAGGGTCTCGCACTGCTGTTTCAGCTCCCGACTCTCGGATGGCTGCAGTTCCTCTGGAACCACGAGCAGGGGCAGCTCATCACTGGCAACACTGTCTACCGTACTGCGCCGAGAGCTAGGCGGTGAGCTGCGACTCCTCTTGTGCAAGCTGGCCAGGCTGCGATTGCGTAGACAACTCCTTAGTACGGGAGGCGATGGTGACAATGGCGATCCCCAGTCCAAGCTGTCTCTTCGGCCACCCTCCGAGGCTGTTCTGTACTCTTCATCCGAAGAAAAGTGCGGACCAATTGGGGTTCCAGGAGTGACGGGACTGGAGGTTGGTTGCTGCAACTGAGCCTTGATAAAGTCCTGCTCAATGTCCGTTGGCTGGGGCGGAGATTCCAGGAGAGGCAATCCGGCAGCACTTCTTAGAACCGCCAGCCAACTGTTCCTAGAGCTTGGTGATAGACTGGCCAAGAGCAAGCGCTGTTTGTCCCAGGTTGTCAGCTGGAAGGCATGTTGCTTACTCGCTGATGGTTCAGCCACAACGCTGGTCAAACTATTCACATCCAGGACACCATCGAGAACTCCTCGCTCTTCGCACAAGGGATCTCGGTAGTAGAAGAGAGCTGCTCCGCTGAGGGTGAACCAGTGCTTGGACCACTCACCCGTGCGATTATCCTGCTTCATCAGCCAACCCTTTTTGGCATTCAGGGACTCCTCGGCGGTGGCCTTGACAGGAGGTTTGCCCTGACCCGAGGAGACCTTACCACCTGCCTTGCCCACCGATCGCAGCTCATCTGTTTTGGCCATGTAGTTGACGCACAGCTCGTCCAGATTGCATCCACCATCGGGATCACCCCTCTCGTGCTGATAATGTTTCGGTGACTTTAGGTGCAATTGCAGCCTTCCAGTGGGCTTCACCTTATCCCCCTGTTCCATAACTGTGGGAATCTTCTTGACTATGGCCGAAACAATCGCTGGCGTGGAATTGGCTGCCAGGGGCAGGGACTTTGGTCTTTCACTGGCCGTGCTTGGGGTCTTGTTGTTGACTTTGTTGGAGGACACCTGGAAGTCGGTCTCATCCCGTGAAGATTGATACTGGCTATGGTGGTTGAAGTGGTGCTGATGCTGATTGTTCAGTGCATTGTTAACCGCCGTGGACCATCGTTTGTTCTGCTGCTGGCTCAAGTTTGTGATTGTGTTGGCAATATCCTTGATTGTCTTCTCATCCCGACGAATGTCCTCGATCAGGAGGCAGGTGGTGGGCTGGGAAACTGAAAAGATAATACAAAGTAATACAAATTGTCATTAGTAAACTTCTCTAACCTCTTTAAGCGTTTTCCCCAATCAAATATTAATATGACTATTATAATTTAGAACCTAAAACTACAAAGAGATCTTTTGGATAGATATTTATACAATCTACGCATTCCCATTCTCATACAAGGCCCAACCTCTCTATTAAATATTGTGATATATGAGCAAGTTGGCAATTTCATTTGGTCAGTTGGCTGGAGAACTTCTACCTAAGCAAACCATATCAATGGCATTGACTGAAAATTAACTTAGACAGGGGATCGTGGAGGCTGTCGGAAGGAGAGAGAGCTCTGCCCCCAGCCCCTAACAATATTTATGCCCAGAAAGGGCCATAAAGCGCTGCAAGAGAGCCAAGTTATGTGCGCGCAAATATAATAAAATTATTAAAACACACGGTAAGGGGATCCGAGGGATCGCGATAAGGCCCGTCCTGTTCGGTCAAAAGCGATCCTGAGAGCTCGCCGAAGTGCCATAATTTTATTAACACCCGAACAAGTCGAGGACAAACCATCGGAGACGAGAGGCAGCTTCCTTCGAGTTGTCCCATAAAATATGTGATTACAAAATATATATTTAGACGGGAGTGAGTCCCGCGACCTGTTCCAGACTGCCGCCACCTTTGTGTTTATTATGATTATGATACAAATTTCCGACTGGTCATAAAATCGAGCGAGCGGACCGGGACTGGGACGCAGACTGGAATTCAGGCTGCGATGGGATGGGATGGGATGGGATACCAAATCCCAGCCAGAGACTGGTGGAGGAGAGTGCACATCAATTCGTTCAGTTGAACAGGTTGGTCGCTTTTCGGCTGCTCAGCGGCGTTTATCTTGATTATTGAGCTGTTGCAAAAAGCGAAAGGAGGTGGTGCACCAGCAGCCTCTGAACTTCGCCTGGGCGAGCATCAGTAATAGCTTCAGTTTTAGCTTCAGCCTCATCTGCAGAGATCCGGCCCCTCTCTGACTCTGTCAGAAACAGGGTCGGGGGGACTGACTGACTAACTGACTCACCGAGCAGGTTCAAGGTTACTGTGCTAACTGCGGAAGGGGAGGAGGAGGTTACTGGGCCTCGGATAGAGGAGGGAGAGATGACTTTAATTGGTCGACTTGTCGGTCCATCGGACAAAGAGTTAAAGCGACCAAAGTGGCCCCGGCAACGATTCCTCGATTATTATGGTTCAGGGGCTGGGACTATGTCAGCAATGGAATTTATAATGCTTATGATATTGCGCAAAAGCCGACTCAGAGACAGGGACACGCAGGACATTAAGTTTGCTTAGCTGTCTAGGGTTTTACGAGCTCAATGCTACAGTTTAATGTTACCAAAAGAAATGATGAAATAAATAAAATCCTTTGTAGATTTACCTTTACTTTTAATTCTTTTGATTTTGCTGAGTTTACAGGTCATCACTTATTCGATGCTTTTGTCCTCCCAATAAACCTTTTCCCACTTGCTGCTTTATTATCTTGGGCTCTTTGTCTCGTTTTATATATATATATATATTTATTCCTTTTTTTTGTGGCCTGCCCTTGATGTGTTTTGCACCATTTAATATTTATTGTGGCTTTTACTACGAACTTTCAAGTTCAAGATCAAATCAAGCAGGCAGGCAGGGAGTCCGAGCAGGACGCGCAAGGTGCTAAGTGTAATTAAGTTGATAAAAACTGTGTTCGCAGATACATGGGGCTGGCAAGTGGCAAGTTGATGCCGCAGCTGATGCACAGAGCTCTACAATTATGGTTTCCTTGGCTGAGAAACCCCAAGGAAAACACAGACAATGTATGGGACGGGATATGGAACGAAAGGATCTTTTCAGAATTGTCTCCTTTTTTCCATTCTTTAATTAACAGCATTTGATTAATTACGACCACAATTAACCGCTCTTAGAACAACCCACTCAATCACCAGATGCCTCTCCTCCCCGAACGTAATAAATAATCAAATTGCCAGTTGATTTACCTGCCCTGGGCTGCCTTTTGGGCGAACGAAAGCGAAAATTGCCTTTGGATTGGAATCGCTTCGTTTCTCCTGCCCTTGCCCTGGGGTACCCTCACACGATGACTTTGAAAAATTTCTAACTTGCCGTGCACAGACCCCACGATATACCCCCCTGATCCCTGATTATATAAAGGAAAGAAGAAAAATCCTGCCAGACCAGACCCATGTATGTTGCATAAATTTCGCTCACAAGTCGTTACACTTATGAATATTGATTGGTTATTGGCGGAGGCTGTATCCGCGGCTCCTCTAGCTCCTACTGCCAGTGGTGCTGGTGGTGCCAGTGGTGCCAGTGGTGGTGGTGCTCTCGAGCCTCGTAAATCGCACAACCTGCATCGTTAGCTGCTGGGACGCCTTCTTCTCTTATATATATATTTTTTTGTATTTTTTTGCCTGTCCTATGCTGTCATTTTGCATTTGCACAGAAGTTGTCCGGCCTCAATGAAGCTGGATCCACCGGGTACCGCCTCTGGACACGTTTGTTAAAATGGCCACAGAGGCCATGTGAGGCTCATAATGAGGTTCCTCAATAGAAAGATAATGAATTCAAAGGGAGAACTAATGAAACTCCCTATACAATTGGCAAGGGATGTAATAAGCGAGTGATATAGTGTAAAGGTTATGTACTAATAAAAGATTAAGATTGGTAGAGTCATGAAAATAGATCTCTAAATAAGATCATTATTATTTACAGATCTCATAGAAAGTCAAAGCCAGGTAAGTTTTTCTTAAGGCTTCTTTTATTAACGTCTTCAATTAAGCAACTTGAGCTATTAAACATCTAACCAGATTTTATGTAAAACTATAAACCTTATATTTAATCGAAATAAAGTTAAATCTTCTGTAAACTCCTAGACTTAATTTCCAGTGCAATTGATTCACAGATAGAGCAACTACTTTGTTGCAATCATAAGTAGTTACTTCTGCTCTTCTTCTGGGCAACTGCAATTTGTCAATGTAATACAATCTTGCATTTAATTCTTGGGCAACTTTTAGCAACTGGTTGGTTTGTAATGGGCCCTGTCTTGATGCTCTTATTGTTGGATGGGGACTTTTTCGGGCGTTTAATAGCCGGTTACTGTGCTACCTGAAAAGGGAGCTGCATTTCGTCACCTCTTCCGAGGGGCTTTTGCAATTTCTAAGCCTATCCACAGATCGGGGCCTTTCCGCGCTCCACTCTATGAGATTTATTTGCACTGTAATTATTCACTTTGCCGTAAAACTTAACCCATTACATGGAGCTATGTAGGTACCAGGCAGCCCATGCATGAGGGACTCCGCCTGTAACTCCACTGGGACTCATCTCCAGAGGGGCTTATCTTGTAGCACTGACTTGGTAAATATTTCAACTGGCCCCTGCCTGACATTGGACAGCCGTCGGCTATTAGGTGTAGACAGTTTATAATCTTTGTCGTTGTGCATTTTAAGTCTTTCGCTCCATCGCTCCATTCGTGGCCTAACGCCCATTCTGAAAGTGCCCGCTCCCTGCGCCCCGACCAATGAATTGCCTCATTTGCCGCACAATTTTCCTTATTGATGGAATATAATTAGTCTGTGTCAGCACTAGAAATGCCCTAGAGTCCTGGTAACTGATCTCACTGGACTCTCTAGGCCCATTACACGGAAACTGTGCAATGCTAATCGAAAAAGGTGTCAAGTGTGAGTATGGACACTAGAGGCGAAATATTTCCAGGGAAATCTATACTTAAGAACTGTGTGTTTTCATTACATTCTATTTAAATCAGTAGATATTCTATAGGTTTCTTTAAGTCTCTGAAGGTGCGTAGTTAATGCTGGCTTTCAGTTTTGTGGCCCCAACAATTTGAACTGGCTCACGTACTTATTTAACTGGCGATTTATCAACTGAATAATGCCATTTGATGTGGATGCTGAGTCTTGAATTTGTAACTATAAGCGGAGAAGAGCTCTCCAGTTCGTTGCTATGCTATATACCCCTTTGGATACATCGTTGATGGGCACAGCAACGGATCTGAGGGCAGCAGACACACTATAATTTAAGCGTGAATATCATTTTTCCATGAACAAGTATCCTGCAGCAATGTATGTGAGAACATTCACAGTAACTGCAATTACCGACCCACCAACCAAACCAGCGCAGCGGACCAGACCCACTTGGGTCTGCTTGGGATCTGAAGGAAATTTATGAGGCCTACCATTATACGATCTTAAGTAGTGGAGGGGATTCTTCTCCCTACAAGCCCCACTGTTGCTGCTGCTTTTGCTGCACGTTGTGTTTGTGTGAATTCAAGGTTAATTTCGTGGCTGTGGCTTTAACTAGCTACACGCACTGCGACGATCCCCCATCTCCCAGCTCTCCTCAGCCCTGAATATCCCTGTAATCCTTCAGTCTGCCCCTGTCTCTGTCTGTCCGAGGGTTGAGGTTGATAATTTTGATTGCTGCAAGCCATAAATGATCATAAAAATTATAGCAGCCGATACTAGCTTGGAGCTGAGCAGAGTCCAACACAATGGAAAAGGATGAAATGCACTGAATTCGATGAAAAATAATGCAAGGCTAAGGAATGGGTTTTGCAAGGTACATATATTTATCAAAAAGTAAAAGTCTGCTATCAGCTTTAACTAACATTCATTCAGAATCTATTATTGTTGATATTGATAAAGAACAAAATTGTAGATATTAAATTTATAAGCATGATATATTAGGATTTCCATGTACTTATAATTATTAAAGCTTAGGAACTCCTTTTAATTTTATTAAAAAATTAATATAGTAATAATTTCGGAAATATTATTTATTAGAAACATCAATTCAAGCAGTTGTCGTAGAATCAATTACTCAATGTAAGGTTACCCTTTGTCTTTCAGATTTTCTTGGGTTTCGAATTTATATATTCTCTAAATATCATGGCATTAAGAATATATCTTCAAGATATTTTAAACCCATATTTTTTACAAGGTCATTGGCTCCACTTGTTTGAAATATTTTAAGAATTAATTTAGTGTAATTTGAGTTTTCTTAATTAATTAAATCCAGAACTATTCCCACTCACCTCGATTTGTGATCTCATTGCCCGCATTTCGATTGTTTTCGTCCTGTCCGCTTATGCAGCCAGTTGTGCTGGCGGTACTCGATTTCCTGGGCAAGTCCTCCTCATCCTCCTCATCATCCTCGACATCCTCGCCCGTCTCTACACCGTCGTCCTCTTCGTCATCATTGAGAGCAGTCTGCGTGGTGGCCAAAGCCGCAGAGCACGTCTTCGTGGAACTGGGTCCCAGATCCAAAGTGCTGAGCAGGTTACCCGCCGACTGCGAGGACGTGAGCGTATCCTTGTGATAGGAGCTGTGTCGATTGCCCAACTTCGTGGCGAGTGTCATGTCACTGTTGCCCCCCTGACGAAGGCTGCCCACAACCTGGCCACCTGGGAGGGTAGCACTGCGCTTGTGGCGTCCCTTTGACTTCGGAAAGGCCGCTAGGATATTGAGCCACCACTGCGACTCCTCCGAACTGGTGCCCTTCACAAAGGTCACGCGTTCCGGAGCAGCTATGGCTATTGAGTTGGGATGACCCGTCACCTCCACGGCACTGCTCACTTCCAGCACTTTGGTCATATCGATGCAGGCCTGCGGTATGGTTTCGGGCTGTTAAAAAAGGATGAAGAAATTAATAAAAAATTTAAAAAATATATTAAATTCAGGTTTCATAAGAGTTTAAAATTAGATAATAAGAAATTTCCCAAAAACAATCTAACACCTTGTAAGAAATATGTCATTAGTACTATTTGCATTACTACATTACTAATTTCTGCAAGGAAATTTCTTGTTATATTTTCTTTGTTACATCATTTTTGATCATCATGTTGATATTCTCTCTTCAAACTCTTAACAAATATATAAATTCTCTGAGCAAGAGTATACAGATTTGAATCATCTTCCCTACAATCAAGAACAGAGCTTTCTTTAATTTAGTTTCGAACCTCGTAAAAGTACAAAAAACTTAAGTACACTTTGGCCAATAGATTAACTCATATTTTCCGCCTACCGATAAGAGGTAATCAACTATATATTCATATATTTATGTATATAGTGAATAGTTTCAAGAGCAAGGTCATACTCGAGGCCTGTGTTTATTTTGAAGGCTGTTATCTTGACTATTTACTAATACTATTCCTATTTCTAATGACCTTTTTATTATTATTTATATTATATTGTTTGTTTACAAGACAGAACCCCCCAAACGTAAAACTGTATAAATAAAATTTGAATACTATGAACACAACAGTAACAAATTTATATATTTTTACTATATTATAATTACTATTAAACAGAATACTTACATAGTCATCAACCGAATACGTCAGCTCGCCATCGTCATAGAGAACAAACCATCGTCTTTGCCAGCGCTGAAAATGAAATAAAAACAATGTATAAATTAAAAATTCGTTATTAAATGTCAAGAATAAATAGTTAGTTTTTTGTTTGCTTCAAAATCATTTCTTTAAGCAACAAATTTTAATTAATCATATGCATATATCGCCTGATCTCTATATTGTAAATTTTTATTGTCATCTGCAATTTGAAGTGGGAAAGGTGGGGCCCCGAAACTCAAAAGGGAGTATAGAGATTGGGGTAAATAATGTTCAACGCCCCCAACAGAAATCATAATTCCATTATAATTCGTTCTTTCATAAATATTTTCTGCTGTTGTCATTCCCATGAAAGGTAACCAAGCTCCAAGCTCCAACTCTGAAAACGACGCCTTCGCATCGTCACTGATTCGGTGTGGATCTGGATGTGGATCTGAATCTGAATCTGGATCTGATTCTGATTGTTATTGTTAGTTTGCCAGAGTCATAACATAACGTGGCATGGCTAGAGCCGTGTAGGACTCAACGTGTGCCTGATATTTATGCAAATTACTAAAAGTCAAAGCAAATTAAGCTCAACCTTCACCGAAGATGACGTTGAAATCTGTGGGGCAGGCAGACGTGGCAACTGGCTAGTTGCTCGCACCTTCTCAAAGGTAAGGTTCCAATAATGGGACAATCGGGGGCGGGAGGTGGGACTGGTGAGGTGTGTCGAGTGTGTTATTTATAAGGCCTAGAAGAAGCCAACTAGCACACGAATAATCAAGACTCAGCACCATTTTCCGATCTGCGCTCCAGTTCTTGACTTATTTTTTCTTTTTTGCATTCCTCTTCTCACTGCGGTTTTTAACGATTGAATTCATAAATATTGAAGTGAGAGATCCCTATATACTTCAAGTGGGAAATAATGAAAGGTGCAATAAAGTGAAAGATACAACATATTTCTTCAACTGAGAAAAGCTTAGTTCTTGTCATAGTTTAAAGTAACATAATTAAACATAACAAAAGAGTGTTTATCCCTCAATTAATATTATGCAAAGTCTCTGATTTCTCATTTATTTATACCAATTCTTATAACAATCTAATCTAGTAAACTTTTCTGCGGTTTGTTAGAAGAGACCCCAAAGCAAAGTCAAGCGTAAAGCGAAATCTGATCTTTGGAAAGATTTTCTGATTTGAATTACGTCAGCGACTGTTCATTTTCACAATTTTCCCTGTGTGCTTGGATCGACATGAGTCAAATGGGTCAAACTGTGGAATAGTTGAGTAAATTAGATTACTTCTGCATCTAGTTGCAATGGAAACCATGCCCCAAATATGCACATAGAACGTGTCTATAGGGTTCCGTGCCCCAAACACTCCCCTGGAATTCCCATTTCTCACATTCGCCCCAGTACAGCCGAGGTAAGCAGCTTATACTACGTCGGCGTTTAGAAGCCCCAGTTTCATTTTAATAGACAAAGGCAGACACTCGCAGCGGAAAGACAATGGCAAAGGCTTAATTAGTCGGAGGAACGACATCTCAATGTTCTCTAGCGTCTACTTATGGGCCTCACTGTGTCTGTGTCTACAAGAGCTGGTGCAAATCGGTTTTGACAAGTACTCGTACGTCATTACCTCAGGAGAGGTTGAATGTCACCGGCAGCATGCCGTGGGGGCCAAGCCGATAAGGGTCTCTCCCTGGGCACCTTATAGAGTACATTGTAAGAAAAACATTGCAATTTCTACATTAAATTGGGAAAAATGCCTAGATAGTAGTGTCATAAAAATATCGATAGTTGATATTGATATTAGGTTTATTTGATTCATTTCAGAAAAATTGACAAAGAACTAGTTATAATTTAGTTAAAATATAATATTAACACGTAGGAGAGCTAAAATCAAATATGCTCGACAAATGTGATACCCTTGAATGCTCCGAATTTTTTTATGTACATAAATAATACTTAAATAACGTTACATTTGAATCAATTGGAAGTAAAACTAATTGGCTAAAAATTAGAGAAAAATCAGACATAAAAGTAGCTCTCCTTAAGAAATGTTAATAAACTCCAACAAGAACAGAAGCTAGTTTTGGGAACCCGAAAATCCCATACCCTTGCAGTGAAAATCGATCATAACTAAGGCAAAAAGTCAGTAATTTTTAATCAAAAAACTGTTCTAAGCTAGTTTTTATTAGGTTAACAAATCTGCATACTAAAATAAAAATTTTTAATTTTTCTTGACATTTGTAAAATTTTAACGATGTAACCCCTTATGAAATTTAAAAAAAAAAAAATTGGTAAAAATTTGTTTTCGAACGGACAAAGCTAAATCGGCTCGGCAGTTGATTCGGATCAAGAATATATATGATTTATGGGGTCAGAAATAACTTCTTCACTGCGTTTCTGGCTTTCACTAAAATTATAATACCCTGGAAGGCTAAATTAAGCCAGAAAACTTCAATTTGACTACATTGGTTGTAATGTTATGTTTATTTCAATCTTCGCTTATTTTGGCAGCCAATAAGCTTTTTAAACTCTCTTAGCTGCAATATCATTTTAAACTGAAATAAATGTCTAAATAAAAGTTACCATAATAATAAGAAAACTTCTATTAATAGCAAACAATCTTCAATGATAAGCGTAATACCCTGGCTACTTTTATATTCCCCAGTGCTCGTAGTTCGTAGTGATTTTGATGGAAAATTTCATTCTTTGAGTGTATCATGCCCTGCCTCCAAATAATTGAAAGACGTTGTCCGTCTGCTGATAAGGAATATATGTATGTACATATGTAGTAGCTCAGACCACCCCAGGTCAGACCATATCAAATGAATGTCTGGAGGCGTGAATAGTCATACGATGTTGTTGTTATTGCCTCCCTCAGCCGTTGCCGGGGCAGCAGAGCAACCCGTTTTGATTAGTGGGTCACTTGGAAAATTAGCTATCGATTTGCAGGGGAAAATTTTCATTAAAAGATGCTATCAGCAACTGAATTTTCCATAGCATGCATTCTGCGTGTGGTCGAAGCAGGTTGCGAGATAATGCATAATGTGATTATGAAGTAATTATGTCTATACATAATAAAAATAGATTTATTAAAGTCAAAAAATAGCAAAGTGAGGAATATGCGTATGCGTGTGTATGTTTTTGATATTAGGAATCTCAGTTCTAGTCACAGAAAGTCGCTATGATTTATAAATACATATATTTTTGTATGTCTATTAATATTTATATATATATGTATGTAGATCTATCCCACATCTAGGCAAAACTTGAGGTGTGTGTGTGTTTCATTCTACTATATTAAATGGGTTAAAGAATTTTTTATGCAAATTAAATGCTTAATTCTTCCGCATACTTATCTCTTTCGCACTCATCACACGTAGCATCGTTTTGCGGGATCAACAAATTTAACCCACTTAAGACAATACAAATCAATTATATTATACTATATATTATATCTCATGAGAACAAATAAAAACTATACAAATAAAACAACAATTTAAGATAAGAGAAAATTATTTATCAGTTTTCATGATGCCTTTTATAATGATATAATGATATCTGTGATCTTTCAAATGTTATTGAATAAATTGTTTAAAATTGAGAGTATTCAAAATAATCAGAGATATAGAAGACGGAAACATGGGTCTATAGTTTAAAGATAAGATTTAGCCCACAACTAAATTATACAAAGTATGTTCTTACTATTTAAACATGGGTTAAGCTCTTTTAGTTGCACTTGCGGAGTCCATTTTATGGTCACTGGAAACCGCTATTCCAGATTCCAGAGTGGGGCTTGGTCGCAGCGCGTACCTGTGGACAAGCGGTCATGCTAATGAGCTGTTTTTGGGGGCGTGTTGTTCTTCTGGCTTTCCAGCTTTTCCAGATTGATTCTACGCCGCCTTCGACAAACGCCGCGCCCCATGAGGCACTCGATTCCGAGAGGTACACGTATGCAAATTAAGCTGAAGTCAATTTGCGACAAAAGCAACAATACAGGCTACGGTTCTGCTGCCTGGCTTGACATTCACCCAAGGTTAAAGCTCTTACTATCCTCTCTGAGTGGGGTTTTGCACTGAGGAAAAAAATTACCAAGAAGTCACTTTGGGGGACTATAACATTTAGGTGCTAGAGTTAACTCTGACCCCATAAAGTTGAGTACAATTATTGAAAGCACCGCAAACGAGTCGATCTAGACATGTCTGGTCCTATGGTAAATCTAAAGAAGATATAGCTAGATAAATTAGTAAGTTTTCTGGTATTAATAGAATATAAAGTGTACTAAAAATTTTACCATTTACACTACCTTTTACATTTAAATCTAAATAATGGTCTATATATTTATAGATACATTTTTGGATGCATGTATAGATACATTTATAAGTATATTTATAGATACATTTATAAATACGTTTTGGGACACATTTATGACCACATTAAATGCTCTTCTGATCACTTTATTTATTCTTTCAGTGTACTTTATTATGCTCTTTTTTTCTACTGGCGCTCGCCTTTTTATTTGAAGATCATTTGTTTACTTATTTCTATTGCATTTTTACATATTACAAATTATGGCAGCGCTGCTGCAGTTGGCGTCAGCGTAGCCGTCGACGTCGACTGCCACCCACAGACGGAAGAGTATTTAAGGCCAAGCTGCAGGCAAAGTCGGCGATTATTGTCTCAGTGCAGTGGTCAATTGCAGTTGTACAGACCGGCTAACGGAGAAGTGCATTTCTTGAAATTTACTCAATTAATCAAGTAAGTAAATCGAATGCAAAGTGTATTATTTGAGAAAAGGAAAGCAGTTTATTTCTTTTTAGGCATTAGTGTCCTTACAGTAATACAATTAAATAGGCAGTTCGATAGTTTTAGGCTAAAACTTGAGGGTTTTTATAGGGTAGATCCATTTTCAGTGCGTAATGTCTATAATTAGACTCTTTAACATAGACGGTTAACTTGCTTTGACGGACTTGGACTATCTCGATAGCACAGCGCGTGTAGACTAGCAGTAATTTTCCAAACTTTTCATAATTTATACATATATACAAGCGGAATGCTAATCTCTCGAAAGAGCTTGGCCGGCATACGATGCCAAACAAAAACAAACCGAAGTGTGCCGAAACCTAATCAAGAAATAAATAAATAAACCGAGAACCGGCGACGGCGGCAGTTCACGTAGCCCGATCACGTAATGCTAGATAATACGAAAGCTTAACGTTAGCAAAGCTTAGAGAAGGGGACTTGTCTTCCTATAAATACGGGAGGGAGCTCTGCTGGAAACCAAACAAGTAATCAAACCTTCTTTCCATCCAAAACAGATCGAAAGAGCGAGCCAAAGGAGTTCACCATGTCGACGACACTCACCAACAAGAACGTCATTTTCGTGGCCGGTCTGGGCGGCATTGGCCTGGACACCAGCAAGGAGCTGGTCAAGAGGGACCTGAAGGTAGGTACTAACCAAAAATTGATAGGGAAGAGAGCTACAGTAGTGTCCTGTCTTCCTTCCAGAACCTTGTGATCCTGGATCGCATTGATAACCCGGCAGCCATTGCCGAACTGAAGGCAATCAATCCGAAGGTGACCATCACCTTCTACCCATACGATGTGACTGTGCCCATTGCCGAGACCACCAAGCTGCTGAAGACCATCTTTGCCAAGCTCAAGACTGTGGACATTTTGATCAATGGAGCTGGCATCCTGGATGATCATCAGATTGAGCGCACCATTGCCGTTAACTACACGGGTTTGGTCAACACCACGACGGCCATTCTGGACTTTTGGGATAAGCGTAAGGGTGGACCGGGTGGCATTATCTGCAACATTGGATCGGTGACGGGATTCAATGCCATCTACCAGGTGCCTGTGTACTCTGGAACCAAGGCTGCTGTGGTCAACTTTACCAGCTCCCTGGCGGTAAGTACTTCACCCGAGTCCAAGTCTTGGGTTGAGTATTGAACTTATGTCATGATTTATTTACAGAAACTGGCACCCATCACTGGTGTCACCGCTTACACTGTTAACCCAGGCATTACACGCACCACTCTGGTGCACAAGTTCAACTCCTGGCTGGATGTGGAGCCCCAGGTGGCCGAGAAGCTGCTGGCCCATCCCACCCAACCCTCTCAGGCCTGTGCCGAGAACTTTGTCAAGGCCATTGAGCTGAACAAGAATGGTGCCATCTGGAAGCTGGATTTGGGCACTCTGGAGCCCATCCAATGGACCAAGCACTGGGACTCTGGCATCTAATCCCCACACCAAGTAACACTCTAGTTCATAAGGTTCCAGTGAACCACACGATATTCATGAATAGCAAAAAAGGCTGATCCGATGCACACTCACATCTAAACCCCTCAAAAGAATACGATAATAAAACTCATGAAAAGAAGAAAATTGAGAAATCCAAAACAAATGATAAGACTTGAAAATTAATTAAAAATAGATAAAAGGGTAGAGCGGTTTGCTCAGGAATGGTCACCACTTAGTCGTAAAACAACAGTCGAGGAAAGCGGAAAAGAATGTTCGATTTGACGGGGAAGCATGTCTGTTATGTCGCGGACTGTGGCGGCATTGCACTGGAGACCAGCAAGGTTCTCATGACCAAGAACATAGCGGTGAGTGAGCGGGAAGCTGGGCTGGTTTTCCGCCCAGATTTAAGCTCGAAACTAGCTCTGTCGAAACTAATTAAGTTAATGAGTTTTTCATGTTTGTTTCTTGAGCTAGTTTTTAGTTTTTTTTCTTTCTCTTTTTCGGTGTTGTAATTAGGTTTATGTTTCAGCCTGAATTAGATTTAGTTGAAGGATTAAGAACTTTCGCTTAAACGTTGTTTTTCCCCCACCAGAAACTGGCCATATTGCAGAGCACTGAGAATCCCCAGGCCATTGCCCAGCTTCAGGCCATCAAACCGAGTACTCAGATATTTTTCTGGACCTACGATGTGACCATGGCCAGGGAGGAAATGAAAAAGTATTTCGATGAGGTGATGGTGCAAATGGATTACATCGATGTCTTGATCAACGGAGCCACTTTGTGCGATGAGAATGATATTGATGCCACCATTCATACGAATTTAACGGGAATGATGAACACAGTGGCCACTGTTTTGCCCTATATGGATAGAAAAATGGGTGGATCTGGTGGTTTGATAGTGAATGTTACATCAGTTATTGGCCTGGATCCATCTCCAGTATTTTGTGCCTACAGTGCCTCAAAATTCGGTGTCATTGGTTTCACCAGAAGTCTGGCGGTAAGAGGAATCGCCTAATTCATATATATATTATTTAGAGTGTCCTTATTATTCCCTGCAGGACCCTTTGTACTATTCCCAAAATGGTGTCGCTGTAATGGCTGTTTGCTGTGGCCCCACCAGAGTTTTTGTGGACCGCGAACTGAAGGCCTTCCTGGAATATGGCCAATCCTTTGCCGATCGCCTGCGCCACGCCCCCTGCCAGTCGACTGCCATTTGTGGCCAAAACATTGTCAATGCCATCGAGAGATCCAAGAATGGTCGAATATGGATTGCCGATAAGGGCGGATTGGAGTTGGTCAAGTTGCATTGGTACTGGCATATGGCCGATCAATTTGTTAACTATATGCAGAGCAATGACGATGAAGAACACGATTAATTGCGAGTAAAATAAAGCAACAAGTGTCACCAAAAGTAGACTTTTTTATTTTCTGTACGAATATAGATTTGGATCCGTATTCATATGGGGGAGGTGTGAATGAATAATGACTAATATATGTGTGCCTAAAAGTATGCCTTAAGCTGGTGACATAATTAGATTAGAAATTTGTCGTTGGGAAACTTTTTAAATATTTTTTATGGGTATGTGTTCATGGATAGTTAATTTGACAAAGTAAACAAAGAGAAAAGCAACAAATATTACATTTTAGACACCTCAAAATGCTTGAAACTACAACTTAATAAATCAAAGGGATCATAGAAACTGGTTTATTAATATTTATTTTAGTTCTAAGTGGTTAAATATTTCCGAAGTTATTTAAGTTATCGAAAGTATTTTAGAGGCATATTTCTTTATATTAATTATTCAAGCGTTCTACTTATTTTTTTAAGTTTTTTATCTTGATCTCAAATGGAAAGTCAAGGGCTATGCATGCCACAGATTTCAAATTTTGTGCACAATCATAGTACTTCCTCTTAAGGCAACAGAATTAGGGATGCAAATATCTTTCAATAGGAAAAAACTGATATCTTGCTCAATATCATATCAAATCTATATATTTGTTCTTATATATCAAATATTGCTAAGTTGTAGATGTCATCGGAAATTAAAGTAAGACGAATTAAATTACATTTAGTTGTAGTTTTCCTATCCTATTGGTATTTTGTAACAATCCTTTTATAGATTTATCACACAGAGTGTATATCGAAACGTTAAGGTATCGGTTTTCGCATCAAATATCGAATCTAGTATCGATATATCGAATTTTTCTATCATCTCTAACCCAAACTATGCGAAATGCAGTGCGAAATTTTACCAGAGCAATGCCGTGCATTGAACTTTGGCACATTTCCAAACACCGATGGAAACCCAATCGAGCGACCGAGAATTGAATGTGAAAACAAACAAATCTGCCGACACGTTGGACGGGAATGGATATATATATACATATATACCTAGGTTGGGGGAGTGGAGAGATGGCCTGGTAGGGTGAACTGTGTGGCACACACCGCCTTGGCATACTTCCAATCTGAGTGCGTTGTCGCTGTCTTCCTTCTCGGTCGGGGCCACCACTTGGCTCGTAAAAATCAATAGCTAACAGACCAAAAAAGAGCCACAATAGCAAACGGACATTGAGGACCCGACGCAACGGCATTGCAAACGTTGTTGGTTGGCTTCGACTAGGCCATATCAAAGCATTTTCTTTTTTCCAGAAACCACTGCTGCTGTCCACTTCCGTTTGCACAGTTTGCTTTCCTTTCTGCAGCAGCGCAACTTAATTCCCAAAATCGATTAGTCACTGTAAGCGAACCATGCAATTGTCCAGCATTTTTCATTTATAACTCCTTTTTGTTCGTTAAATTTTTCTGGTTTCTTCCTATATATTTTTTATTCGATTTTTTTTGGCGTACGCTTGATTAATTTGGCCTGGTTGCCGGGAGCCAAGAAGGAGAGAGAGAGAAGAAGGGGGGTACATCTAAAAATGCAGGAAGTAATCGATTGGTTAGGGCGCAATGGCCATAATGGGAGGGCACATGAGGCTCAAAAATCGGGAATAGGTGAAAAGTGAGCTCTTTTGTTTATGATAAAGGTGGATAAATCATAATAGGTTCAAGAATATATGTCTTAGCTTAGTTCTAATGGATTTTAACTTGAAGAAACCTCATTACTTAAACCTATCTATCCATATTTACAAGAGTATTAAAGCTTCGACTAGTTTGCAATATTTTTTTACTATGCTATGTATTGGGCAAAAAACATGCAACCGACCGACCGGTTGCCGGCAGTAGGTGGAGATTAATCAAAATAACAAAAAAAAAACTGTACTGAATAATGGGTGGAAAAAACTGATGCTTTTTAAATGGCAATACGTGCCTGGTCACCAGGTATTTTACTAATTAACCTGACGGATGCACGCCACAGCCAAGAAGATGATGATTGTGATTATGCAACTACATGAAGCGGCACTTTTAGTTTAAGCGATAAGATGTACAGTAAATCACATCCAAAAGACTTAATAAGAGTAATATTTAGCAGTAAGAAGCAGAACGTTCTTCCTCAATAGATAAAGATGTGATAGATCATTGCATATTTCTCTCTTGAGACTCCAACTTTCACCATATTTGAGTCACATTTGTTCTTTTTATGTTAATTCCTACAACACTCCATTGATTTCTGTATAGATCCCCAGGCAAAAGTTCACCGATCTCGCGATACATTTCATAAGATACATTTTCGTGTGGCAACGTTACCGAAAATAAACATGGGAACACATGTTTGGATACGAGAGCAAATACCCGCAGAATCGACTGGCTTCAATACCCATTTGCTGGGGAATAAGACTCCGGCCTGAGGGGAGTACCAAAAGCCACCTTTGTGGAGTTCGCAGGGGAAGGAACATGGAGATTATCTATGGCTCGCACATGGCACCGGGCGGTCGGTCAGACAAGATTATATGCGAAATGCGAAGCCAAATAACAAGTGTTACTCAAGGCAGCAAATTAATAGCCAACATTTTTCCAAACTAATCACGACAAGTGCTCCGGGTTTGGGACTGACACAGAAACTTGAGCGGAAAACTGGCCAACTCGTTGGCTTAGAACTGGCAAGACAGATAGATCAGAGCGGAGCTTAAATGCCAGAAAATGCAGTAAGCGAAAAATAAACATGAAACATTGAAGAAAAATGAGGGGCAAAAACGTTTCTTGCCCTCCGGGTGTTGCCGCTTCGAATCGCCAAGCCAGACCCCTCCAAGACCCTCCATTCAGCTGGCGACCGTGGACAATTCCACACTCGGTGGGAGTGGAGCAAGAGCAGGAGCAAAAGTTGAGCTCCAGATCCCAGATTCCGACACGTGCCCGGCGACAATGGGGCCCGACAAAATGCCCATGACAATTGTTGGTATATAAATAGAAAACATTTCGCAAATTTGCGTCCATTGACACTTTTGAATGATACAGATCTCCGCTGGTCCCGTTCCGGTGACGAAGTCATCTCATTTAGCTTGGGGGGTCTCATGTTGGCCCACGCAAGAGCTGACAAAACCCGACGACCCTTTTCCCCTTTTCCGCAAAGTGAACCCCCGTTCTGCAGATACCAATTTCAGCCTTGAGGCAGCAAACCACTTTGTAGGTACAAGAGACGAATGTGAAAAGATGTCAATGCACTGAGAGAAAGCGGTTGGAGAGTAAAGCTTTTCGAGAATTTAAAATTTTTTTTACTTAAGTAATAATAATAATAAAATTAATAAAAATGTAATTGATTCTCAAATCTACAATATCTAAACCGATAAATATCCTTACCAAATAATGTTTAAGGATTGTTTTTTCGGGTTATATCCCACATCACACTAGTATATTGATTGATTTAACTATATGATATTTATATTTTTTGTACATATATTCTTTATATTTGATATTTATTCCTTCCAGGATATAAAAAGACTGCAGTCAGTGAATGGCTTATTTCCGACCCTATAATTTAAAAATTTAATTCAATTTAAAAACTGAATACATAAGAGCTTTTCAAATTAAGATTGATGCATATCTTTAGGTTCAATTATTTCTGCTGTCTGTTGATCTTCCACCAAAAAGTATAATTTTTAAATATTTACATCTACATTCAAACCTATATTTAACACTTAAACCCTTATTAAATTAAGGATATATAAAAGAAACTATTATATATAAAAACATGTAAAAATTTCCAGAAACTTAATTCTTAACGGAATATCATAAATACTGAACTCTGATTTTCCTCAACTTTACAATTTTTATTTTCACTGTTAAAATAAGCAATATTCTCAAAAGTGGAAGGGCGGTAAAAGGGGCACTTGGACCGGTCCTGGGTGCATGTAACACAATCAGGAAGTAATTTTTATGCTATGTACCCATAGCATGTGTCGCCGTCATCGTCGACGTAGCTGTTCTTGCTGCCATGGCCAAGATGTGTGTGTGCTTGGTGTGTGTGGTGTGCTGCTGCTCCACCGAGGAGTGATCTGGCCAGTCAGTTGGGACAGTCGCTCAGGCAGGAGAAGAGGAGGAGTGGGATTCATTGGAGTTGAGGAGTTGCTCCGACAGATCTTGAAGACCTGGCTGTTTTCTTGCGTGCTGACGGGAGAGAATCGCATTGGTGGTTCCATTCCCTTCTCCCTTTTGGCATTCGAGGGGGAGGAGAGGCACTGGAACCTGGCATTGCATTGATTGCCAAGATGATGATGAAGACGATGACGTGAGGCAATCGTTTGATCAATCTTGGCCAGTAGTTCAACGTTTACTGTTATTACTTGCTAGAGCATTTTGATCGTTCCGCATAGGATTTTCTTTTTTTTTTATATTTAAAAAGATTCTGACAGCAAGAAAATGGTTGTTTACGGGTGGTTTAGGAGTTCATTTTTTAATTCTGGTTAAACACAATAAAAAAAATGCATCACAAAAGCTTTATAAAAGGTTATTCTGATATATATATTATTCTGATGATATTCTCTTGAACAAATACTATGATATTTATTGCACGAATTTATGATAAACAAATTTCTTGATATCTTTTGGAAACTTGTCTTAATTTTTCCTATTCCTCCTTCATATATTTTTCATTTCATGCAATTATAATTACAACCCTTTTAATAAGAAGAAAATGGGTGTTAATGGTGTTTTGGAAGTTTAAATCTTAAGATGTATACTGGTATATATTTTATATGCCTTCAATCCAGTAAAACTCAATATAAAATTGTATCATAAAGACTTTAAACCATTTAAATGATATTCTCTTGAATAAATAATATTAGATTTCTTTAACAAATCAATGTTGATTAAATTAAATCAAATTTCCAGACATCCTAGACGACACTTTTCTTGATTTTTTCCTATTCTACATTGATTTTTTTTAATCATGGGAAATTAGAAGAAAATGGGTTGTTATGGGTGTTTTGAAAGTTTCTTGAGATACATATTGGTATATATATTGTTTGATTCTTCAAATCCTGTTAAATATAATCAAATTTGTATCACACAGTCCTTAAACCTTTTAAATGATATTCTCTTGAATAAAAAGTATGATATTTTTTAAGCAAATCGATGCTAAATTAATACAAATTACTTTCTGACAAACTTATGGAAACTTTTCTTGATTTTCCCTAATCTCCCATGATCTTTTCCTCAATCTGGGGCAATTACAACCCTTTTAATAAGCAAAAAATGGAATCGGAACTGTTACAAAAAAATCCACCTCCAATCAACAACTCAATCCCAATAATAACAAGTATCTCAATTGCAATTTGAGCTGCCTCACGAAAGACCTGCGAAATGGGATACTAACGGAAAACCAACGAATTGTGAAATAATTTGGTAATTTCAAATTTTGATGGAAACCAAATTGCGGCAATAGAAATCGATTAGCGCCACGCTTCAACTGACCAGTTCGAAAAAGTACAACAAAAAAAATTAAAAAAAGCTACTGAGTCGAAAAAAATAAAGTAAGTTATCGAAAAATAGCTCTAGAAAACTGATCGCTAAACTAAAGCTCGTGCGGAATGCGTTGGCTCCTATCCTATATATATATATATATATATATCTCCACTCCCCTTTCCACTCTTCGGGAAAACTCATTCAGCCATTAAATGCCGTTATCTGCTGATTACACAATAAAAGCACCAACCACAAAGCTGCTGCAACAAAGGCTACTGCAGCAGCGCCCAGAGCCAAGAGACCCAATTCGAGGCGCATCTGTGAAAGAGCCTCCGGAGGTGGTGGCAACCGGGGAACCACCGACGGTGGCAGCAACATGCAATAATATAACGTAACATTTAGAACGTCTTTGTGGCTGCTGCTGCTGCTGCTGCAACTCTTACCCACCAGAAGAGAAGTTGCCGCTGAAATTTCTCGCAACATTTTGCTGTCTTGCATCATTAGGAAATGCACAGAGCAAAAAAAAAACAATGACTTTTAATGGGTTTAGTAATTGTGATGGAGAGTATAAGCAATTGAAGCACTTGAGTCTATGTGGATTTTGTTAAAATCAATTACAGAAATAGTTTCATATATTTTTAATTTACTAATTTTGATTTTAAAATATTACAATTCAACAAGTTTTTATAGTATTAACTATATAAAACAAACACAATCGAAGAAATCAAGAAAAGAAGTGAACTTGGGGTAGCTAATCCAGCTCTTTAAATATTTATGCTATTTGAGAACTATTTGTTCCTTTGAAAAATAAATGATATTGAGAAAAAACAAAACTATTTTTATAATATAATTATATAGAAAAGCAATGGATATGATGATTGCAATAATACTTGCGAATTATATTATTTGTTCGTCACTAAAAGTATATGATTTTAATAAAATTAAAACCTTTGTTTTGAAACAGTGAATATAAGAAATTGTTTGAAGATGATGCAAATATGATTATGCGTTTTATTATTATTAATATAATTATTGATTATATTATTTTGTTCATATTTCTTTTACGAATATTCTATGGCAATTTGCCATAAAAGTCATCTAGTATAATTTCAATTTGCTCTTATAGAAATCTAAACGCATATTTATATTTTCTAGTCAACAAAATGAAATTATTTTAAAGATATCTAAATAATTTTACGTCGGAATTCAAAACTATTATTAACTTTTGGTACATTGTTACGGAAAAATGTTTTAAATTTCAAACGTAAAATAGGGAAGATATCGTACTTATTTAAATACACATAGATCAACACAAATTACTTGAGCACATCAAAATCCTATAAATTCGGAAAAAGTGTGAATTGCGCTTAAAGCATTCTTGAAAAGCCTTCTTAACAAAAAGAAGAGATTTAGTGAATGCTAATTGATACCATTCACAGTTGTTTTTATACTTTACAAACAAATACATGAATGTCTGAATAAAATTTGTACGTAATTTTATGAATTAACTTTGTTAATGAAGAATGAATGAAACCCCTTTTTAAGGTAAGCAGTATAGGGTAGACAATTAATAGGAAAACATTAAAATATGATATAAATATTATTCGGCCACATTTAAAATGAATACAAATAAATAAAGACTCTGCTCTAAATTATTTTAAATAAATTTGTTCGTTTAATATACAAAAGTAAACAAGTTTTGGGCTAAAAGACAATTCGCATCAATATTAATATATATTTTTGTGTGCAAGTTTTTGCTGTTTGTTGTTTGAACAACAGGTAAGGGTACTTGGGATGTTGGTTCCATCGCAGTCGACTTTCTTTTCTCATTTTTGAGCTTGGGAAGTGCTGTTGGCGATTGCCTGGGCGACTGCCTACCTGGCTGCCAGCTTGCTTACCTGAGCTGCCTTGTATCTAGGTGCAAGAAATCGAGTCTCAAATTGCGCCAAAGCCGGCAAGTGGCCAGCTCGGCTCTTGGCCATTAGTTATTAGAGCTTGGTCAACGTGTGTGCTGTGGCAGGTCTCTTGGTATTGGTGTCTTGGAATTTGCAACAAGTTTTGCTAAAATATGATATTACCCAAGCAGGTTGCAGGCAACAACAAAAAAATATGTATAAAAAACTTCAGCGGCAACAACGAGCGCAGCAGAAATATTTGTTGGATATTTGGAAATGGTCTCCCCATTCCCATTCCAAGTGGTCGTCGGGTGAACAAACTCCAAAAGTCACTTCGGTTTGCAAAGACTTGAGAAAATGCATATCAAAAATCTTAAGAGGGGAGACCAGGGAGTTGTGAGCATCGTAAGTTATTCCCCATTGATTGACGTTGATTGCTGGTCTGGCCTGTCTTGTTTGTCGCGCGTTTATTGAACTAATTCACGGATTCAGCGATGCATACCCATAGTTACGGTTGTATATAGAGAGGAGAAAAACCTATACATCGAATTTTTAAATAACGAAAAGTATTGCACTTAACATTAAAATATAGATATTCTCAAATAAAGTATATTTTATGTATAAATGTTTGCCTGTTTTTCAATACATTGGTCCTTTGAGCCGGATAGTGGCAAAACTAGCTTTTGACTTCTTCTATGGTAGGAAATATTGTAAACTATGGAGTATAGAATTATTAAAAATGTGAAATATTAGGATTTAAAAACAAAATATTATACTAATTCCGATATTATTAGGTTGCTTTCAATTTATCTTACAAGAGACCTTCTATAAGCATACTACATATGATTCTCACAATCTTAAACCATTTGTTCATTTCTGAGCTAAATTTATTCCACGTCAAGTCAAACATTTTTTCAAAAAGCTTGCTAAATTATATCCCACAGTTCAAAGAGTATTGTGCCATAATAAATTGATGCAAATGAACTTTTTACCAATGAAGGTCAATTGCCTTTTGTCAGTGTTTCTGTTGTATTTTGTTTGTTATGCCATGTTGTCATAGTCACGAGACAGAGACAGATGAATGGAATGGATGATGAGTCTCCTCAAAGCATGGGCTAATTATGAGCTGCAGACCGTCCCCCTGGCATACAAACACAAACTAATTGAATCGAGAGAAAAAAACATATACCCCAAAACTGAAAACGAAACAGAAATAGCAAAAAATCGAAGAAAAATGCCATAATGGGTTCACTAATTGCTTCAATTAGACATCGACCGAGACTCTCGAAGGCAGCAAAAGCAACAGGTGTGCGAAACGACCGACAAAGTTGTGCAATATAGTATCTTTGAGTATATCTAGGGGGTCTCAATTGCGGTCCCTCGGCACTCGGCACTTGGATCTCTCTATTGTTTTCGAAAGCTTACGATATTTTTTGTTTTTTCTGTTGTTGTTTCGCTTTTGCGGTCACACCTTTGAGGATTTTTCAATTAAACGAAACGCTGACCTTGATACCTGGGCTCCGCCATCAAGTTTCTAAAGTGCACAGATCAATCGCTGCAGCTCTCAAAGTCTGCTTCATTTCGTCTTCACTCACCTGAAAGAAGGGAAAAAAGATTTAAAAAGATTCATTAGTGTGTTATTAGATGCAAGAACACGGTCATAAGGCGAACAAGCACATTTCCTTATGGCCTACGGAGAGATCCCTAATCTGGGCAGCCATTAAAATCCAAGAAAATCTCACATACACTGAGATATATTTATGGTTTATAAGGGATTCTTAAAAATAATGATTCTGTAATGACTAGTTCGTAGATTAGACTTAAGCTATAATATCATTACATTTCACTTTATATATTTAATTAGAAAAATTCTATCAACATTTTGCACAGTGCCATTAACTCCTTTATGCTAAAGTGATCGCTGGCAAAGAGCTCGCTGGCATAATGAATTGTCAATCATTATGCAATCTTCGAGTGAAAAATGATGCAGCAGGTTTCCCGTGCTCTTTTAGCCGGAGAATGCGTGGGCCGCCAACATTTAGACAGACTCCGAGACAGTCAGATAGTCAGACAATGTTGTGATGTGCAACGGGGTCTTAGATCTTTTGCCGTGGCATGTGGCGCTAGAGTAAAAGGCTCCAAGAGGCTGGAGAAAGAGAGATCCAAACTCCAACTCGAATCTCCACTTGGAGTCGGGGCCCATCATTTATAACTCGGACAGCTCCACCATTCCTTTCCCTCGTCTGTTAGCTTTTGGCGTTGATTATGTGGCGTTTTCGTTTGCATACAGAAAAACATATTATACAGCGTTTATAATCGGCCCTTTTAGAAAAAAAAAACAGAAAGACAACATGAACGATGATGGATGCCACGAGTTTGGTTCATAAATTGAGCTTGTTCCTATCTTGGACGAAAAGATGGACAGATTTGCGGAGGCGTTATTGGTTAGCCTTGTCAACACGCCCAGCCCAAATGGTTATTGGGAAATGATTTTGTCATCTGAGATCAATGGGGAATGAATGAAAAATTGCTTAAAATTGATTTGGGAATCAATGAATAAACAAGACTTGAAGATTAGATTAAAGAAATGAGTACTGAATTAGAAGAATGAACTGGAAGTTACCTTCTAGTTCAGTGCTAACAGCAACCATTGGTTAATTACCAACTTCCCTCCAACTTTTAAACATTTGCCATTTAAAATGTCTTAATATTAAATCAAAAGCTGTTCTCAACAAAAAATATCATTACCTACCCAAAAGGCAAAGACAAATTGACAAACAGAAATCTAATGAAGGCCTTAATGACCAACTATGATTGCCAAAGCACCGCAGGAAGTGAGTTATTGATTTAGTCATTACCCCGAGCTCTAATTTTCAATATTCGTAAATTGGTTATTTCACAGCAGTTGTAGTTGTAACCAAGCTAACATTGTTGCTAGTCTCCAGTGAATGGAACTTCCTTTGGGGCGACAAAAGCGCACTTGTTGTGGTCATAAAAAGTTAATAGAGTTAACTATTAACTTGTCAGTCAGCCCCAAAGAACTCAGTCATTTTACCAGAGGCGCCAATTGTGAAATAAAGAGGCAAAACACACAGAAAAAAATATGATTGAATGTTCTTTGTGGGACATAGAATGGGAAGTGTTAAATACACTGTAATAATATATAAGAAGTGGTCATGTTTGCTTATTATATATTATGTTTGGAATATGTTGTTCTACATTTGATATTAGTTAGTTACTAAAAACATTAATACATTAATGCAGAAAGTTCTTGAAGAAGTCACCTTATTGGTATGAACAGAAAACGAACAGAATGCTGAATGCACATATAAAATCTTAAGTCATTATATTTAATCAAAGATTTCTCTATTGTTTTATATAAATTCTGAGCAAAAGAGTCACAATAAAATCCGACTGTACTTGGTAGTAGCCTGAGTGTAGTAGTTTTAACTAGCTCACTGGTAGAATCGAGACATCGCAACTTGGCCTGTTGTCGTCTCACACAAGTCGTCAATCATTTTCATTTCTTTAAACGTGTCAAATGACGGTCGCGAGCGGAAATCGTTCACTAGTGGCTACTATTTTTTTATGGGGGTACTTGGGGTGCGGTAACCATCGGCGTCTGGGAGAGCGGCAATTGCTTTTTTAAATGCACCTTAATGCGATACGTGTTACACCGAGGGGAGTGAATGAAAAACAATGAAAAACAATTGCAACATTGCTGCCACGCCTACAAACTGCAGCAGCTGCAGCAGGAGGCGAACTCTTTTTACGTTGTTTTTTATTTGTAATTACTGCGAATGAGACACTGTTGAAACGAGCTGGAAAAACTATACCCATGGCTTGGTAACACAGAAAGGAAATTACGCGGAAATCAAACATCAAATGTCTCCCAGGTGATTTTGCAAGGAGCCATTATCATTATGATGGAAACGTTAGAGCGACCATTTCCACCTATTTTTCTTTATTTTTTTGCTCTTCTCCTCGACTGCACAGTATTGCATATGAGCACAATGCGCCAAACCAGATGACAAAAAAACAAAAGCTGCTGCAGCAGATGAAAAATAAAACAAGTACCCACAAAAAATAAAAAAAACAATACACGAACTTGCACAAAACTGCAGCCGGCAAATGAAAAAGTTGAGTAATATCTTGGATGGGCCAGGCTGGGCTCAAAAAGATGGGTAGAGGTTCCATTAAAGGAGAGAGTATCGAATAGGGGAATTCCCTGGAGAAGATTGATCAAAATAAAAATATATACACACAAATTATTAAACAAATCTTTAGTAATTTTGGAATTTGGTAATTCGGTAATCCCATGCTTAGGGGATGGCCCTAAAAGTGCGACAAAAAATGTCATAACTAACAAATGTCAGTCTAAAGTATGATCATTCTTATCATGTACAATTTTGTAGTATATTCATAGGCACCTTTTAAACCTTTCCTTCGTTCTTCAATTAAAAATATAAAATATAAGCTATTACAATTTTTAAAAACTAACTTGTCGAACACTCCCCATATTTACCTCGCTGACTAAAGGGTATCTTTGGAGTGAACATTTTATTAAGCCTGCCCCATGGGCTTGATGAGCACAATAAAACCACAGCTCAGTTTAGATATGTAGCCTCCGACTGGGTCGTTCTGTCTCTTTTTGCCGCCTGTCAGTTCGTCAATGCAACCACCAGCCTGCACCACCACCCTCCCTCTCCACCCTCCGCCTGCACCACCACCCCACAAGAGGCCCCAATGCTCATCACTCATAGCGGCTTCGTTCGGCGACAGTGACGGCTTTGAAATCCAATACGCGATCTTTCGCAGTCATCGTCATCTCCGTTAGACGCTCCGTCACGTAAGTCCCGCCTTGTCTTAGCTCGCAGTTTTATGTAATTACAAGAAGCAACAAAAAAATAGCAACAACAAAAAAATAGAAGAAAAAACAGCGAGGCAAAAACTAGAAGGAACGGTTTAAGTAGACTTTGAAATACTCTGATATAAGTTGTAGTAATAATGATATAAATTATTATGTCATATAGCTCTAGACTTTAAGTTAGATCTTAGTTAACAACTAATTGTTAGGTTTACCTGAATAAGTATATATATATTATATCGTTATTGGTAATAATATATATTACTATAACAATATATTATATCATTATTAGTAACATTATATTATTATATTTCATTATTTTAGTATTCATTCCACAAAAAAGGTATATTTTCATAACTTATTTTAGATTATCGGTGGGTACTCAAGGATTCCTTTACCTCCGTCAAAATGGCGACGTACTATCAAGCTTCCAACAACATATGATGTGTGTTGGCCGAAGAATATAAAAGTTAAATATTCTTAATTAAAAATATACAAATTATATGCCTTATATAATTATTTCATTTAATAGGATATATTTCAGTTCAAAATCGAATTCTAGTTCTTAACAAATTTCTCAAATTACACTTCGAAAGAAAGGGTATCGAAAAGAGTATGTGTTGTCTGTTTTGTTGTCAGTTTGAAATATGACTATAAACAATGTGCAGAGAGAATTCTATTGTGGACTACTTTTTTTGTAACTTGCTGAAAGGACTTGAAAGCTTAGATTATTCTTTGCTTTTGCTTATGTGAGTTTCGTTTCTGTAGCTTTCTTCACCTCTTTTTTGTGTTGCCTTTGAATTTGAATTGTTTGGTGGCATTGGTGGTCTTTGCAAGCATTTCCCGTTAGCATATGGTGGCCCAGGAGAGGTGAGCAATCAATTAGCTCAACTTCAGGTGGGTGGAAAATAGGGAGGAGTTGGAAATGGCCCACGCAGAGAACTCCATCCACTCCGCGCTCTCCAAACGCTGACAGTTACAAATGCATCACTCGCTTACGAGTCGTGGGCTAATTTGCGGTTTCAGCTTGCAGCCAAACTAATTAACATATAAATTTAGAGGTGTTGCACTTTGTATTTATTTATGAATGAAACTGACAGAGACAAAGAGATGCCTGATGGCTGGTCGTGGAGGTGGAAGAGGAGGATGGGAAGTGACAGAGCACTGAGAGAAATTGGTTAGCTAAAAATACTGCTCTACATTTCTATAAGAAACACTTGTTTTAAATTTAAACATATAAATTTATCTGTATTCGATTTGAGTTTAACAATATGTGATACTTTAATAAAGTACAAGTAAACAAAGGTTAAACTATTGTTTATATATTAATGTAAACATACAAATTTATTTGTATTTCATTTCAAGCTTAAGCTTAGAATATTTCAATCATTATGATCGCAAGCCATTAGTTCTACAATCCTCTAAAAAACATCCTATAAATGTTATGATACTTTTAACTCTTCATTTCTTGTTTAACGATAAAAAAAAAAGAAAGAACACTTGACTAAAAAATTGTCAATATAGTTAGCCGAATGGTTTCAATGTTTTCTATAAGATATCTTAAAATTTGTAACACATTTCTATACCTTCTAGGATCTAGAATTTCCCTTTTTTGTCAGTGCTTCAATCTGCAATTTGCATTTCGTTCTCATATGCCAACCAAGGTCGCCCTCAGTTCCGTTCAGGCTAAAGGCAGCAGCATCGACAACAGTCGATTGCAGTTTATGGCCAAGAGTTTAGCTAGCCAAGATTTATTGGCATGTTAATCTAATTGCTATTTATTAGCGGTGGGAGACACCGTTCGCAGAACTGCAGTGCTGCAGTTTCCCTCAGTCATTCAGTTAGTCATTCCAATCATTCGCTCATTCATTCATTCAGCCATTCAGTCATTGCGAAGCTGTCAGGCTGTCAAGTGTGCAAATTAGTTTGTTTGGTTTGGTTTTTATGCATGTGCTTAACCCACTTGTCTGATGCTTATTTCAAATTGCTCACCCAAAGCCCACAAAAAAACAATTACAATATGTATAAATATTTGTACAAATATTTTATGTTTGGGAGGTGCTTGACATCATACCGAAACTCCTTAAAATTTCACAACATTTCATAGTAATTATTAACTTCTCTCTTACAAATAGTAAACAAATTAGTGTCCATCAATACCAAACAATTAGCAAGCACATAAATATCAACTAATTTTATGCAATCTTCGCTCTGTGTATCCACACTTCGATAATTGTAACCTGTTGCGATCGCAATCGATAGTTTCCATTTCGATCTTCCGTTAATTGCGATTAATGAATTCTGCATCGTGTAGACGATTTTTCAGTTAATATTCTAATTTGTGTTTCCAACCTCGGCATTTGTAATTAGTTTTGAGAGGAAATTACCAACGACTACGCACACTGTGGGCGTTGAAAGGAAAATGAAACCAAATAAAACTCATCCATATCGGTATGCCGCCGTTCTAGAAAGCTAGAAAGAGAACGGTCCACCGTAAAATGTTGGATGCTCATTTTAATAGCGGATTCTCTTGGCCATCAAAAGCCCATAAACCAAGTCTGGGACCGGGCTCGAACCGCAAATCGCAGCTATTACCGCTAGAGATACAAAAAAATAAATAAAAATAAATATGCAGCATTTCGTGTAAATCGCCCACCAAGCCAAAACACTTCCTTTATAAAGCCCAGGGAGACCGGCCGAGTGAGAGGCCAGCTAATGCGTGCATAATTTTTAATAAATATTTTTCAAGATCTTCCAGCTGCTGCTGCAGTCTGCTGCTGGGACTGCCCGTGGAGGCCGTCCCAAAACGCTTCCTGGTTTAATTAATAAGCTCCAGTCCGGGCAGCAGCTCCAACTGGTGGCCGGTGGCCAGGCCAAACTTGTCAATCAGCAGCATTTCTGAAATGGTGACCAGCCTGAGCATGATGATGATTGGGATTATCAATTTCATTATCAAGTCCAGTTTCAGATCAGAGAAGAGCCCAAGTGAGGTGGAAGTTGGGAAGAAATGAACGATAGTCTTTACCATAAAATTGGATACCAAAAATATGGATGGTAGACCACGATATTTCGATATGAAAATCGGAGTGATACTTAATATACAGATAAATAATATGTCGAGTACTGAAATTTACAAAATTCTTTGCTTTCTGTGTAGGAGAAAGTAAAAGGTACTTATAGTATTTATTTTCTCAATAATGCTATTTAATTTTTTTAATATTCTATGTATCTATAAATACTAAGGATGTATATCAAGGGGATAAGTTCGATATTTATATATGAATAAAAATAACGCTCTTAATTCCATATCAAAAGTATCCTAGGCTTTGATATATCAAATTTTAAAGTAATCATATCGATATTATGAACAAACTGTTAAACAATTTGTGTAAATTTTCAGAAAACACGGCTATCCATCAGAATATCGATTTATCGCAAATATATATGGCAAGGTTTAAGCCAAAATAGCTTGGGCTTTTACCTAAAATATAGATAGAGTCACTAAATATTTATAGTTTCTTTCATTAATAATAAATATATATCTTAACCCATATTTAAGGCAAGACTTTACCCATTTTTAGGGGACAAAATAATCAATTTTCGACTAATAATCGATAGGTTTAATATTGCTTTCGATTTTTCGGCCAACACTGATTCACTTCCGCTTGCCGGCTCCATTCGGGAGCAGGTACTAGTACGTTGAACTCCCCTTCTCTCCACAGCATCGCTCAAGGCTTCCACCCAATGCCTCCTCACGCAAAAGTCGTCATTATGAAAATATTCCCCATTTCCCCCGATCATTTCCCCCCCTCCCGTGGAAGCCCGGCAAAAAAGCTTATCGGCTGCTGCTCAGCCAGCGCTTATGTTGCCCACGTGTCCATTCGTCCGACCGTCCAACTTTCCGTCTGTCGTCGCTCGAGCAGGTTTTCCTTTCTGGAAATTATGCACTTTGTATGCAGAAAAGTTGGCGTGGCGATAAAAATCTGCATAATTTCAAGACGTAAGTTTATTGCCGTTTCCTAGCGCTCGTCGGGCGAAAGGAGGATGCGAGTGTGTCTTTGCATTCTCCCTCCCTGGGTTGCCCTGAGTTGGCCCTTTTTATAATCGTAATCAATATTAAGTTATATGATAAATTATCGGATACCAAATTGCAGCATTTAACTTGTCAAGGGAAATTACGGGAAATTATGCTGAAACAAAAGTTTCGGGGACAGCAGTGAAGGGATTACTTGTGTAGCTCCAGTTAACTTTTGATATTTAATAAGAGTATTTGTTATGAGCCAGTATATTTTGTCTGTTTAAGATCAGAAAATATTAATTACTTGTAAATATGTCATAAAATTATGTTAAATTGACGTATTTCCTACAGAAAATAAGGTAAATGTAAATTTAAATGCAAAATCAGGTCAAATTCTATTTAATTTTCAATTTTAATTTAATTTTGAAGCTACATTTGGTAGATCTAGCTCCTAGAAGAATTTTACAGAGTCTGAGATACGTCCATTTGCCTCTCACATATTCCTTAGCGCACTTTGTAATAAATTATAATAATACAACATTTTTCTCTTTCTCAACTATTAATAACCACAAAAAAAGAGTAATAATAAATAAAATCTCTAGTGTATAATTGCCTAAATGTACTTTCTTTCCGTTACCGCTAACAGCACCACAATCTGGCCCGCCCTTAATTCACGGAACTATACTTGTATGAAGTGTATGTTTCGGCCTCTCCTTCCGACTTTCTTGGATCTGCGAAAACTGGAAAAGCAGTCAGCACAAACATCCGGTTAGTGGCTGCGACTACTGCTTCTGCACAAATGTTAATTAAATACCTGTCCGTCTATTAAAAAACATACGTAAATTTATGTTGTTAACAAGGAAGTGCGCTCTGCGCATGCGCACACTTTTATTATTATCATCAGCATCGCCGTCGTTGCCAAAGCTGACCGGGCCTCAAGCACACATCAGTGGCCGTGTGCCTTGGCCACCATTTGGCCATTTGGCCATTTCTACCTGTCCGCCCGTACCGCCGCCTCCTGCCCCCTGCCACCTGCCGCCACCTGGCCCCAAAGTGCTCATGGACACCATCACTGTCCAGATGCTGCTCTCTATTGCGGCAAGGCCTGTAACTGTTTGCAGCCATTTGCATATGTCGCCGAACGTTTGCGTTGTGGCTTTAACGAAGCGCTGCTGTCGCCACGTCGCTACGTTATTCGCTAATTGGTCAAGATAAAAATCGCTGGCAGGGAAGTGAAGTGACGACGTCGACCAGCCGGTATCCTCCATCCAGCATCCAGCATCCAGCATCCTCTATCATCCATTTCCCCCAGGTTATAAGAATGAGCAAGATGATGTGGGAGAGGCGTGGCTTTGGCACTGGTCATCAGCTGATACAACTACGAATGCACTATCACAAAAGTTTGCTAGAAAAGGGATTAATCATTTCTAAGCATATATTTTGTATCTAAGGATTTCATGTCCCTGCTAACTTGACATGTTATACTCAAAATTAAAATATATAACATTAAATGAACTCAATGATATTTAAAAACGGTTTTCTTAAATTTATGCACTGGCAGTGTATTATAATTTTAGTTAGAAGCTTGAAACACAATGATGGAGTCATATATGTATATCATATATATTCTTGACCAGCATCAACAGCAACAATCCATCTAAATATGTCCGGTTAAAATTTATTTTGTACACAATTTTCAAAATTTAATAAGGGGTTACATCGTTAAAATTTTCAAAAATTGAACAATTTTACTTTTTAACAATTTTAAATTGCGTATGCAGATTTGTTAACCCAATAAAAACTAACATAGGAATGCTATTTGAATTAAAACTAATGATTTTTTGTCTTAGCTATGAGTTCTTAAAATCTTTAATTTTCCAAAAAATTGTCATATAAAAATATCAATTCGAAGAAAGCGAATATTTTAATGATCGATTACCGATCGGTCCTGTATACAAAAGAATCTGCAGCTTAGTTAGTTAGTTCCCTTTCTTGTTATATGTTATTTGTATATTATTTAATATAATATTTAATTTTTAAAATTATCTTTAAGTGCACCGTGAAACAAACTGTCATCATTCTCTTAACCCGTTCCCTGTCCCCTTACCCGTTTTCCCGGCTCCCCAACCAGTGGCACTTTCTTTGCGAACCGAAAAAAAACCAACAAATCGGTGGCTGTGAGTCTCTGTTGCCTCTTTTCCGCCAGTTTGCTGTCAAATATTTGCTCAAGTGTTTCTGCTTTTCGCACCAACCCCGCCAACGCCTCTGAGTCGCCACCCATGTCAACCCTACCGCACCCCCTTTTGGGGTGGACAAGGCTGGCAATTTGCTTTATGGGATTTACTTGTAGTGGGGATAGGCGGTTTTGGCATTTTTGGGAAAGTGGACATCGGAAATTTGGTTAGCCTTAATGCATTCGAAGTGTGAGTCGTTTTTTTCTACATCTTTTTTTTAAGCTTCAAAACGAGCTGGTTTTCTGAGCGAAGATCTCTTGAGAAAAGCATACGAGTATCTCTTAAAATAAACATCTTATTTCTTGAAGCCTCACCTTAAGATTTAGCATAATTATGTATCTTGTATTTAAATCTTAGAGATAAAATTCTAGAATTTGAATGTTTTGAATAAAAATAAAAACTCACCTTTGTTCTGTACAATGGATTGCTGAAATCCCAATCTGGCGCCACAAATAAATATCCGCATTTAGAGACCTTTCGCGATGCCTACAGAAATGTTGAAAGAGAGAAAATAATATTATGTGTTAATAAAATTGATAATCATGGCTGTTGTATAAGACTCGTAAAAAAAAAACATTTCAATGCTAATTGATTTATGAAATTTAAATGACATAATTTTGACATAAACTACAGCAAATTATGCAAATATTTTTCAGAGGTTTGATAACAAACAGGCAAGTATTATAAAACCGAAAATTTATAATTCTCAATTTGCAAAATACATCAATTTAAAATCTACGTTGGCGAAAAGAAAAAACCGAAAAGGAAACAAATTTGGTTATCATATCTCGCTTATCACCACCACAAAATAAAATAAAAACAAAAGGTAAATGTGTTTTTAATTAAAAAATGCCAATCTTTTTCTTAGCCAGCCTTTTGTGTTTTTTGGTTTTTATCTTTGCCTGCTTATCGCAGCTTTTTCGTTATATATGTGGCGCACGTGTTAACTTTACCGCAACCAGGTGTACATAATGACATAGTATATATACATATATACGTCTTAGCCATGACTAATGTTAATGACGTACGAGAATTTTACTATTCCGGTCTTAGCAATCGAAAATGAGTTAATAACTGCCGCATTCTTAGTGTTTCTTTGTATTTATATATGGAAATTTTAAAGATAAGAGAACGTAATATTACGAATTTATATGAAAAAGATTAAAAGCTGTTACTCAAAACTAAAATCAAGTAATAATAAGAAGATAAAATGTTAAATAGAATGAAAATCTCTATAAATTTTTATTTTTAAAACTAGGTATTGACTTTTTTTAACATTTCTCAAACTATACTTTCAATCGTAAATGAGTTTCTAAATAGTATTAAGTAAATACAAGTATATGAAGCATATAACTCACAGCTACGAAAACCACAAGTTAATATTAAACATCGTAGTCTTATGTTTACTTACAATGTTAAATCAAGAAAATATATTAATATTTAAAACAAGATACATACAAAAATAGATAACAAGGTATACTTTCAATAAGAACAATTTTCGTAACAACAAATTCCACATACTACTGTTTATTTTGGTAATCTTATGTTTAATTAATATATAAGATCAATTTGCTTGTGATCAATTTAATCTATAAGATATTGTATCTTGTTTGGTATAATAATTAAAATAAAATATGCATAAATAATTAAATTAAAGATGATTTCCCCGCAATGCTTACAATTGCATCCCAACCAATTAAGCCACCTTGTGTCAGCGACCTTACCACCCTCTTGGAATTACCTCTAGGATGCCGTCCAATTTCATGATCCCGAACGACCCCCGATCATGTCTTGTAAACTGACACCACAAAAAAAAAATGTATACAAAACAATAAAATCACAAAAAGCTAAGGCTAGAAATGTGTAATTCGGTAGTTCCCGGCCACTCACTCGACTCGGTTTTGCCAGACTATCCAGCAACAGTTAACAAAGTTGGCCAAAAGAAACACTTCTCCCGCTTCCCTTCCACACTTTAGGAGGTCTGATCCGAGCCACTCTACTCTATATATATTACATTTTATTTTTTTCTTCTTTTTGGGGTCTCTGGCTGTCTGGTTTGCAATTACGCTGGCTAATTTTATTTATCTGGTTTGTGTATTTTCCCTAGCTTTTTTTTATTTTTTGCTGCATTTTATGATATTCTCTGCGATTTCAGTGGCTGTTGCTGTTCGGCGGTGGGTCGTTTAAATGCGCCATTAACATTGATTTATGTGAAAAGTCGCACGTTTGTATTCAAATACTAGCACTGGGGCAGAGAGAATGAGTGAGAGACTTGCAAAGTTGCAACAGTAGCAGCCTTCGTTGCAGTTGCAGTTGCAGTTGCAGTTTTGCCGTCTGCAGTCTGCAGTGTGGCAGCGGCAGCTGTCAGGCTTTCATCAGGTTAAGTCAGTCGACACGTTTTCCACATAAATTTCAATGGGTCCGAGGAGTTAAGTGACAGAAATGGGCTCAGCCTTAGTGGGTAGCACCTTCTAACGACCCGTTGGCGATCTGGCGGCTCACACGATCACCGAATTGCGATCTACTTTTGTCACATTACAAAACACCATTTGGTGGCCAAAAGCCGATCTCCAGAGTCCCGTTTGGGGCTACTCGTAGTACCCCAAACCAACCACGTAGTCTTACGCCCCACTCTTGGGGACAGGCAACACATTCGTACATTCAAACATAAATTATCAATGCCAGAGTCTGGTTCTTGTTTTTCTTGGTTTTGTTTTTGCACAAATGAAAAAACAATTGTAAAAAATCGTGACTAAATGAGTCACAATTGTCTTCCAAATTGTGCGAATTGTTATATTCGTTTTGTTGTTCTATTGATTCAACACAAGAAACAATATGCTAATGTGGCAAGGGCTTGAACCGGGCTTAAACTACTCTGATTTCAGATTAAATTTTAAGATCACAACACATGCCTTTCTCAGCTTAATTGTTCCAGAAGCCCAACCCAACTTCTGCTCTTGGGTTTACTTTTTTTTTCAGAACGAATCCAAACGACATTCTGGAAATGTATGCATCGCGCATGACGCTGCTGACACACAAAACGGGGAGACTTTCAGCTTTTCGAGGTGCGCGTGCAGAATTTTGAGTGAGCGGTTGAAAGGGGGAGCAAGGGCGTGGTTACGCCCCCAGGCGGTGGCTAATGAAGCCAAGCGCGGCTTGGCAAATGTGGGCCGGACCCCAAACAAAAGCCCCACTGATTGATCGCACCAGATCCCCAAGCGAGTGAGTAACTTGAGCACAAGTACGAATGCTAATGACAAATCAAAAGATTTTGTGGACAGGCAGAGACTTTGTTTCAACAGTGATTTGAATGGAGAATTATTTAAACATACGATAATATCAAAGTAGCAATTCAAATGTCGTAATTTTTAAATATACATATTTGAAAATAACATAAAATGTATGTAATACACGTATTTTGTAGTGAAACCAAAATTTAACCAGTGTAAGTGTCTGTTTTTGGTCCTTCGAGCCGGACAATTAAATGCTCCTTTTGAAAAAGTAGATAATGTAAAGCAAAGTTGTAATGATGAACTCTAGGCAAGCTCGAAACTAATGATTACATCTTATATTCTTCCAACTTGTAAGATTTAAGTACAGTAACTACTCGATAATATAAAGTCATGCAAACGAAATTACACACAAGAGACACAAGTAAAGATGTTACTCTTAGGCTCAGTTCCAGCCTCATACTTACTGGTTCCGTTCGCTGTTGCGCAAGCGTGCAAGATACGAATAGAGAATGCATTCGGTTAGTTATAGAATTAAATAGTATTGGAGGGGAAAAGTCTGGGATGGAGTGACTGGAGGGAAGAGACAGTCCAAATGACTCAATTAACGGCGGTGAAGATGACTGCAATGATGCTGATGCATTTTGACATTTAGCCACATTCAAGATGACATTCAAGTGGCTCGATGAAGATGAAGGCGAGTCAGTTCGAAGCTTCAGCCAAACTCCGGCTGCAGAGCCAAATGAATTTAAATTGCATGAGAGAGACCGGGTTGTTTTCGATTTAATTTGATAACAAAACCAGAGGCGAGACGACGGGTCGTCGCATACTTATGACTGTGAAATGTCAAATCAAAAGTCACGTTTTTCACTCACCGCGCGCTGATTTATTGGCAGCGGCTGGGCCATTAACTGAATTGTACCGCTGGCCATAAATTGGCTCTGAGACCCCCCTCGCTCGCTCCCTGCCTAGTTGGAGCTGTGGAAAATTTCACTTTTGCTGCAAGCCGCTGCTGTGGCTGTGGCTAATAAGCCAAAAACCGATTGACAAATAAACAATTTGTGGCAGCCCCTCCACATATCACGTATGTGCGCACACACATCTGTATTTATCCGAATACTTATACCAAAATACTGTGTTTAGCTAGTAGACTCACGCACACGTGGATCATGTCCAAGTCAAAGTCAAGCCAAGTCGAGTCACAAACCCGCTTTGGCTTTAACTTCGACTTGGACTTGGAGTTGTAAGTTGGAGTGGAAAGTTGTTTGCAGCCTCGGCCTCTTGAATCTCGTTGAATCTCTTGGGCTTTTGACTCAATTTCAGCCTCAGTCCCAGTCCCAGTCCCAGCCCCAGCCCCACTGCTGTTTGCTTATTTATTTTTTGTTTATTTATACATGTGTATTTTCAATCTGGACGCTGCAGTTGTTGTTTCGCTTTGAGTTTCTAAGTTGCGGCTTAATAGGCAAGCGGCAATAACCGGCGGACAGCCAGCATCCTCAGCCTCAGTCGCAGAGATAACAACAACAACAGACTAAATCATCATTAGCCACCACCATCCAAATGGCAACAGGTTTTCCGGGGTTGCGATCAATAATTTCTGCATTTGGTGATCTCTGATCAGTAATGTCAGTCAAAACCAACAAATGATATTTCTTTCAATTTTAACTATATAATTTAATAAGGGAATCTAGTTAAAAATTCATACCTAGAGCTCGTTTTTAGCCTGTCAAAGTGCTCTGATAACTATTTGTCCCTCAAAAGATTTTCACCGGATTAACTTATTGTAAATGAAATGCATATCCTACCCTTCTGAAATTTTTTTCAATAACTAGGGCTATTAACTGAACCGATTAACTGCCGATTAGTGCCGAAAAAAGCACATAATTGGCCTACAAGGTGCAACCTCATAATTACTTTGGTTATTGCAACCACTTGAATCACCTGTAAGTCTTATCGTATTCTTCAATTGGCCAGGGAAAATTCCCTTTTTCAAGCCGAAAAAGATGTGACAGGGACTCTGGGTCCCTGTCAAAGTTACGTATCACTTTGACACAATAGACACCCAAAATTTCGTAGCTGGGACTTTATTTGGCAGTTTAATTGTATATTGATCTTAAGCAAAAACTTGTAAGATTTAAAGCATTATGCAATTTAGGTCTATATTCTATTCAAATATCTATTTCTAAATCGACTAAATCGAAAATAACTTTTTTATTTTTATTCATTTAACATTTACATAACCTAGTTTTATAGGGACATGGAATTGTAATTGACACATTTCATTGAACACTAATACTAATAAGTAAAATACCTCCAGCAACTGAGGCTTATCTCGAGAAAAATGTTGTGAGCGAATTGGAATAATCTTTCCTTATAAGCAATGACTAAAAACAAATTATTTTTCGTATCAATTTTGTCGATTGGTTTGTTTCCAAAAAACACAATTAAATTGTGAGAAAAGCTTTCTTTGCCGACCATGAATCGAATCTCTTTCGACTCTGAATAAAAACGAAAGTGACTGCCCAAAAAGGGCCGCTGCTGATTTTAGCCCACGATTAAGCCAATGACGGCTAATCTCTGGTCATTCATATGTATAAGTATACGCTGTCGTACCTTAACCACGGCCACGCATGGCAGCAACTCTGACATGAAATATGATTAATAAGTTTCGCACGCTTATTAAGTCTCCCACTCCTGATCTCAGGGGAAAAAGACAGAGACCAGAGATGGCAGATGAAAGTGGTTTGCGATCAGTTAAGACACTGGTTGATTGACTCGGCTCATAAGGGCTTTTGGATGGTATAATGCAATAGTATAAAACAGGAGGGGTTTTAAAGGTTGTCTTGAAGTAGCCTTGGAAAATTTGGTGTCTTCTTTCTTAAATAATAAAAATAATTGGATTAAATCTTGAAGGGGGTAAACTAAGATTTTAAACAACCAAAAACAAATCTGTTTTCAGAAGGACATCTTCACATAGATATAATTTCTATATAAATATGATTAGTTTTGAATGAAAACTTTTCAGAACTTACGATCTTACTATACATTCTACTTATCATCTTTGATGATATTTAGTAACTTGATTTATAGAAATCGAAAATACCTCTGAAGACGTATTCAAGGGTATCGAAAATCGAAAGCAAGAAAGAAATCGAAAGCGAAAATGCACAACGCAAGCGAACCTGAAACAAGAGAGACGAACATCAAGTGCAACACACTGATGAACCGTCGCGTCGTCGAGCGGCGGCCAAAAGGAGCAGTGGCGCAGTGCAAAAGGGTGCCGAAAAGGGGGGCTGCGCCGCCGCAAAGAGTGGCAAGTGTATGGCACGGCATGAAAAATACGGTGTGCGGCATGGCATTGGGTAGCAAGTGTGACTGACCAGCAGCTGAGAGGCAACTGCAGTTGGAAATGAAAGCGAATGCCGAATGGCTCGGGTCTGTCTGTTGTTGTTGGTGTGCTTGCTTGGTGTTATTGTTGGTATCGTTGTTGTATCATTCAATGGTTCAGTGCACGGAGAGAAATAACCCAATACTTCTGGTGAAAATTTTAAACAAATAAATACGAATTTATAGAGACTAGTTAGGATTTGAAGGAAGACTTTAAAGAAAGTGGTGAATTTCTTTATTAACCTGTCTGATAAAGTATGAAATAGGTACAAAAACAATTTTAAAAAACTATACAATGTACAGTAAAATCTACTATTTTTTGAGTAATTTATCCGATTTAAGAGAATTCTTTATAATGATATTTAATAGAAAGATCAGATAAAAATAGTATTTCCAATATTTAATATAATAACATCAACTTCCTCTCGTTGTAGAGCCTCTAAAACCTTTCAATAAACTCAGAATTTGGTACAAAAACAATTAAAGAAACTAGATAATGTAAAACAAATTACGATATTTGTTTATAATGATTTTTTTAAGTATAAGATATCAGTTTTTGTAAGCTTTAATATCATAGCGAACCGCATAGAATGCAATCTTTTATTCTTTTGCAACCTTTTAAGCCTCTATAAAGTGTGTTAGATCAATAAGCAACTTAAGTAATTTAGAAAAGCCACAAATATGCATACACTTTCCCTAAACACCATATAAAAAATTTGTACTAAATAATTTAAAACAATGCGTTATCAGTTCTACTAAAAATATTCCCTGTGTGGCGATCGCCTGCGGTGCTTGGTCGCGCTTCAAGCTCCATTTACGAAGCTCAGAAAATTTATAAAAAAACAAAGCGGATCGAAGCGAGGGCCAAAACAGATAAGTCCCAGGGAAGGGAGGTGAAAAACCCGAAGGGGGCAGACAGCATGTCTGTCTTCTGGCCCGATCCGGAACCACTGCCAGAGATCGAATCCGATTCGGGGCGATGCAATGCATCCCCACATCCGACCAGTTCTGCCAGCAATGCCAAGAATTTCGCCTGTCCCTTGCCCTCCGCCCAGCTAGAGCGGGAAAGTTTCTTCTTTTTTGGCCTTACTTTGTTGCTCATTCCATGAGTGCCCCGGGAAGTTATTAACATAACATAATATTGACTTGGACGGGCCCCGTGACCATTGTGTAATATTTAAGAAAACATAAAGTATTGGAAATTTCGTTTTCTGGTTTTCGCTCTTTCTCTTTGCCACGATCACCGTCGAGCAGTTTCACTTTCGTTGGAAGCTGTGGGAAACTGCATGTGCCTCATGCTGGGCCAATGCACCGGATCGCATCTGTTTCGATGAGATCACCTGCATGGTTGACATCGTTTAGGCCAGGTAATTAGTCATCATTATGGAGTGGAGAAAGGGCAATGGGATGAGATAAATAAATATAAATAATATGGGTGCTTCCGTTGAGACCAATATGGTTTCGAAAGGGAAATCGATCCTCAACTAAGGTTTGATATAAAGTCTAACAATAATTATGTGCATTAAAATGTAGATATAAATAAATCAAATCTACAGAGCTATTTTTGTTAATTTCCTCATTATTTTTATAACAAAACCAAAACAAAAATCTAACCGCAAAATCAAATTATAAACCCAAAATTACAACCCCAAATGATAACAATTAAATCCACCTTGATGAGGGCTCAAAAAGAAACCTCAGCCCCAAAAAATGGCTAATTAAAATCTCAAATAAAACTCATAAAACGCAAACAAAACAAGTAATAAAGTTATAAATAATAGAAATGAAATAAAAATCTAGTCATTCCGATAGCCATTCCTTTGCTGTTATATAGGGGAAATTACAATAGAAAAACTGTTTGAAATTGATTTTCTTGGAGGGGGAAAAACAACGCACTGGCAGCCATAAAAAATTACAAAACAATTGTTTAAAGACAACATTTCACTTTCAATGAACGGGGGCAGAGGTGAGGAAAGGGTGTGCTGGACACTGGCTTTTATTGGTGGCTTCATCATCTTTCGCATCCAAGAGTGGATGCTGCGTGGATGAGATGTGGATGCTGGTCGTTGCCTCTTCATTTGAAAGCGCGAGGCATTTGAAATCGACGTTCGATGGTGGAAAATCGTGCAAACGGATTCAGGTAAGTAAAAGTAAAAATCACCTTCAACGTTTCTTTAGCTTCTTGTGCGCCGTATATGTTTGCATTTGATTGTTTCTTTTTTGTTTAGTGTTTTTTTTTTTTTTGTTATACGAGTACGGGTACGGTTTTTTGCCTTTTTATTTTTATTGCCGCACATGAGTTTGCAAGTTGCCGCGATCCAAAAGCAAGACTCCCCATTCGACTCCGCTCCAAGTTTTTGGGGCGATAGACATCGCACATACACCAGCTCGCACAGGTCGTGTCTGGCGACTTCGACTTCGACTTGGACTCCATGATGCCAATCCGACAAAGACGCAGACGGTATTACAATTCATTTAGAAATGCATTTAAAAATACATAAAATACTCCTGGCTGCCGATTGTGGCAGCCAGAGGGGAGTGGTAAGTGCAACCATTGAAATTGAAAGGGAAAAGAATGCAAAAATGAAATGGAAAGTTTCGCCAAGTGTTCACAGTGCGATCATAGCCATATATTATATGTATATGCATCCTATGTGCAGGAAAAACTGGTTTCATCGTAGGCCAAAAACATATGCCACATTTAAAGGATTTCAAGTAAAGTGTTAATGTAATGCACATTTACTGTTGATCAATAAATAAACCGAAAGCAATTGTTTAACAATTCAAGCAGTCGAAAAACAGAATTTTGATTAAATTCAACAAAAAACAAGAACGGAAGCTAACTTCGGCACGCCGAAGTTTATATACCCTTGCAGATAGAACTTCTATGAATAGGAATCCATACAATATAAATTATATATATTTGTGTTAAAAAACAATGAAGTAATACCTGCTTTCATTTCATTCACCTATACATATCATATTTGCAGTTTTACATTCACAGATTTGCATTTTTCCTCTACATCAAACGATCGTTTGTATGGCACCTATATGATAAAGTCGTCCCATTTTTATGAAATTTGCCACAAAATTTTAGACTTATATAAAATGGCTATACCTCAAATTTGATGAAAATCAGCTGAAAACTAAAAAAGTTATAAATTTAATTGTATTAATTTCTCGATCGTTCCTATGGGAGCTATATGATATAGTCGTCCAATTTTCATAAAATTTTACACAAAATTTTAGAATAATATGAAATGGCTATATTTCAAATTTGATTAAATTCTGTTGAAAACTAAAAATGTTATCGCCACCGCGATTGTCAGTCTTCCGACAACAGCCACCGCCATTCTCATTCCTCTCAAATTTCTCGATCGTTCCTATGGTAGCTATATGATATATTAGTCCGATTTTCATAAAATTTTACACAAAATTGTAGAATAATATGAAACGGCTATATCTCAAATTTGATGAAAATCTGTTGAAAACTGAAAATGTTATACCTTTTAATTGAATTAATTTCTCGATCGTTCCTATGGGAGCTATATGATATATTAGTCCGATTTTCATAAAATTTTACACAAAATTGTAGAATAATATGAAATGGCTATATCTCAAATTTGATCAAATTCTGTTGAAAACTAAAAATTTTATAATTTTTTTTGTAAAACTTTTCCGATCATTCCTATGACAGCTATATGATATAGTCGTCCGATCCGGCCTGTTCCGACATATATACAAGTGAGAGTATATAGAAGACTAACTGCAAAGTTTCATTCAGATAGCTTCAAAACTGAGAGACTAGTTTGCGTAGAAACGGACAGACGGACAGACGGACATGGTTAGATCGACTCGGCTGTTGATCCTGATCAAGAATATATATACTTTATATAGTCGGAGGTGCCTCCTTCACTGCGTTGCAAACTTCTGACTGAAATTATAATACCCTGCAAGGGTATAATAAATACAATATAAGATTTTTGGTACTATAAAATTTATCTTAGAGAAGCTTTATTTAAACAAAATATTTTTGAAATTTTTTTTAAGAAACCTGTCAGAATTGTACCTTCGAAATTTGCAGAGAGACCCTTTACAGATAAATTTTCAATTTTATAACTTAAATGTTGGTAATCCTCTTAAAATTTTGATAATTAATTCATATACTTAATTTGTTTCGCTGCTTAAGAACTATATAGTTTATGTGTTATTTATCGTTGACTTTGTTGATCAACATACTTTGCTAACTTCCAACTGACTTAAGTTCTTTGGAGTTCTCTTCAGACTTTCTTATATCCAATGATTTGATCTTTAAATATTACCATTTTTCAATATCTGTCTTTCCCTATAGGCACTCGCAATATGACCAGCATTATCATCCACAGGACAATCGAAACTTGCCACATCACTTGCGGCTAGTTATGTTACCAAACCTCCAGCAATCATCATTATTTATGATATTGCACAACGATAATCTGTAAACATAAAAGGGAAAAACTGAAAAACCCACAACAAGAGGGGACCTGGGACCACCTGGATTGATTGTTTTTTGGGTACATAACTATATATATATGCATACCAAATTAATCATCTGTTCGACTTGAGAGTGAGAAAGGGCTAAAAGGAGATGGTTGACAGATGACCAACAACAAACGATTCGATGTCGTGCCCTTGTGTGTCAAATTCATCATTAAATGTCAACGCTTCGGGGGACCTTATGCGAAACTTTGCAAAATAAAAAACCAAAAACCGATACAATCCAAGATCGAATGCCGCGGCGTTGGGGAAAATCGGAGAAGGTGCAGCCAAAAAGGTTAACAACTCGATGCCAATTGAGTAACTTAACAAGGGGGAGCCACAGGGCGCGTATACGGAGCAAGACCGAGAGGAAAACGATGCTGAATGGGAAAATAAAATAAGGGAAAACGACTTGTAGATGCCCTACTAAGTTTGGAAATATTATTAATATTTATACTTTCTATTACTAGCATTCATGGGATTAACTATATTCCAGCTTATTCTATATTAAAACCAGAGAACCATACGAAATTCGATTGAAAGCTTGCCATACAATTCAAATGATTAGGAATAAAATACCATATTACCTTTGCCATATCAAACACTTCACTATTTCCCTTAAATACCTATAAAATTTATAGCCAAAAACTAAATATAAATAAATATATAAAACATACTCGTAATAATGGGCCACAACCAGGCGCCTTGGATCGCGAGAAAACTAGCAAGACTGGTAAAAAAAAAAATAATTGCGCGACTGCATATATTTTCGCAAGCACAAAAAAAGTCGACGAGACAAACCAACTCACAGCTACTTTCGTTTTTAATTTAAAAAATAAAAAAAAAAACGAAACGAAATTATGCACTGAAGGAGGAAAAGCGCCTTGTGGTTGTGTGTGTGTGTGTGGTTCGCCAGAGATCGTTGATCGTCGATCGCCGCCAAATGGCAACGAACCTTCGACAGACCGCAGTCAAGTTTTGCCTTTGAACATAAATTTTAAGCTAGGCCTTCGCGTCGAAGGAAAAGCCAGGGGAAAAGCGAAAGGGGGAAAAGCCAGGGGGGGGGAGGGATGACTTAGTATCCCCTAGTACTCGATCCCGAGTTCGAGCCCGATGAAGATCGATGATTGTCATCGTCAGCGGCTGCTTTTGCCCCGCTTGCTGCCTGTTGACACTAAGTGAAAGTGAACTTGATGGGGCCACGTCATGATCGCCGTCATTCATGATCGACTTCGTTTGATCTTGGCTTTTCGTTTTCCATTGGGTCTGCAGCGCTTTTGCTACTGCATTTTCCCTCTTTTGATTGTCCCGAGTTCAATAAGAAATATTTTACGCTTCACACTTTTCCGGGATACGCAAAATGTGGCACTAACAATGATAATGGAAAAGCGGGTGCCATGAAAGCTACGATTTTTGTAGCAAGTTTTTCTTTTGAGTTTGGGAAATTATATATTATAAACTTTATTATATAAAGAGTTGCTTTCTATATATATTAGTACGAACTTTTCTGGTTTTAAATAGAGAATACAATGAAGAAGATACATAACGCCACTTAATATTTTCAGAGCGGGATAGCTTTAAAAATACTTTCCTTTGAAAAACAGCATTAGCGTTATGCATCTTAAACATTTTTTATTTTTGATTAAACTACCTATAATTCAAATTTCTATAGGGAAATTAGATAGAAGAACGTCTGTTTAGAGGTTATAAAAATAATGATTAGTTAAACCTTGTAGACTTTTGATTATTTTAGTGGATAATAAGGTGCAAACATTATATTGCAATTTATAACCAATTGAGAAAATTGCACTTAATTATATTTATAGATTTTTTATAGAATTTTTCAATTCTTATTTTTCAAAAGCAATCCTGTATTTAAGTAATCAAGTAACCATATTTACTATTAATGAATAAACACTAGAAAATGTAATTGGTTGCACCCAAGGAATGACCTCTAACTTGATTTTTAGTGACTTTCACAACATTTTTTTGTAAACCCCTTACCAAATACCACACTTTATCTGAGACTTTTAATTATCTAGAAGCTTACGTGTGTTTAACTTTTCTGTTTTTTTTTATATTTTTTTGACCGACATAGATTAGCATTGTGAATGGCATTATCGTTAATGTAGTTGTTGCTGCGATGTGTGCGCTTACCTGCAATGAGATAAAGAAATTTGTAGAAAAAAAACGTTAGTTCGTTTATGATAAATGGTACATTTTTCTGCTGGGCCACAGCCAACATTCATTGAGTGGTGCATTGAGAGAAAAAACTGGCACAAATGACTTTATTTGAGACCAGTGTGTGTGTGTGTGTGTGTGTGAGTGTGCACAACCAAAAAGGCGGGCTTAACTTATATGGTTTTGGGGCCGATCCGGACGCGTCGGTTGGTTGTAATTACAAAATTGGTTCGGAAAACGTTGTGGAGAGAGAGAGAGAGAGTCAATGCAATGATTTTTATGAATGAAAACACACAGAGGCCAAAAACGGTTCAACGTCTGACTGTTTATGGCCCGAGCAATGTACTGCTCTAGGCGGTATATGCAGTCTTTTGGCCGGTTTCACATTTCATTCACTAGAAAAATCAGTGGCTCAATTAGCGAGAATTGAAAAAGTGGGACACAGGCCGGCGTCGGCGATGCAGCTTCCTTAACGCCCCCTTTCACTCCACTCCTCCTCCAATAACGTGTGTTATGTGACCAAAGGCAGAGAAACCTCAACAAACAAACAAACAAATAAACAAAGAAACAAATAAACGAATGAACGAACAAGTCACCGAGCCGAATTCAGCAGAAGTCTCTTTAAGTGCCGGCGTAAAAAAAACGTTAAAATGGCATTGCGCATACGCCATGTTGGCCAAGGGAGAAGAGGTCGCCGTCGTCGTCGCTGTGCTATTTAACATAATTTGGTCATGCCAAAGCAAATGTTATTACTCTAATGGCCAAGACTATATTACTTGGCACAAGCTCAAGTCCTATGAGTCTTGGAATCATAATATTACATTAGGAATAACTTAAATTTCTTTATCATAACTTTGTTTACATTGAAAATTAATATATATTAAGTAGGAAGTGATAACTGACTCCATTAGATGATTACATTTATTCTTAAGCACCATCACCAGGCGACTTAATTTAGACCCCTTAAGATTGCATCAAAAAATATTACTATTATGTATTCAACTCTTGCATTTTTCTCTCCTACAAAGGCATTCCCCAATTCTGTGTCTTGGAATTTTTCAAAAAATGTTTTTCCACCGCATTTCGAGAGTCGTATTTTTCTTTATGGCACTTCAAGCCTCAATTCATTTACGTACATAGATGGGTAGGAGTTGGTTTGCTTCTACGAATGCCAGTGTGTCAGTGGAACACAATGTGTAATGAAACGAAACTGCTGCTGCCGAGGTTTCCCTACTTTTATGGGGGTTTTTCTGGGCTTAGGCCAAAATGCAATAAAGCCCCCAACCAAAGACATTCGGTTACATAAAGACCAAGCTTATTTTTCCTCTTTTTTTTGGGTGTTAAATGTGCATCGGTTTTCAAGACGTGGGCCGAATCGGACCTATACTTTCGCTGTTATTTACGACCACATACTAATTTTGGAATCTCCGAGGCCATAAAGATTAGATTAGATTAAAGCCTGGCGGAGAGTTTCAGCTGGAGCCAAGAAATACCGCTAGAACGAGGCTTTCGGCCAGACCAAGAAACTGCAGAAAGGAGCCAACAAATTCTCGCAAGACTTCCGTCATTGGCATACAACATGACAGTTGATTTCTGTATTTGATATCCCAGTGAATTTACCTCTGTTCTTGGTCTGCTTCTGCTTCAGCAAGATCTTCCAGAAAAATAAAATAAAAGCAAAAAATATAAAGAAAAGCAAATAGTCTCTGGAGGAAAAATGTGTGATGAGTGTCGTACTTGGGATTCGGAGTCATCTTCTGTCTCTGGAAGGCAGGAAGAACGTTTCTACATCTTGGGAACCGTTAAATGTTACAATATTGAAATTTATTTTTATGCTAATGATGATGATGATGATGATCGTTGCCCGAACCGGCTTTTAGCCAATGCCAATGCCAAGATGCCGGGAACCTGGCTTGCCATGTCCCAATGTCAATTGGCCAAATGTCAAAGCAACCTAAATTCATCATCAAGCCCAGTGACAGCTTAGATGGAAAAGCAGGAAAAGTCCCCCAATGAACTTAAAGTGAGAAGGAAACAGGAATATTGTGGAATATACTTAGGGGAGAGTTCTCAAAGTTTTGTTCCTTTAAATTCCATTAGTCTAAGCTATTTTAAGACACAGTCTTGCCAATCGTGGTAGCTGCTGCTGGCGTGCTACTTATCGCAGTAGAAAAAGAAAATTTCAAGTATAAATTACCAAACTCAGCTAAGAACCTGCTGCCAAGACTTATGACCGTATTTGATATTGCCTAATGGTCTGGCTGTTGTTGTTCGCCCGACGGTCTCTGGTTTTTTTTCCTTCTATTTAATGTTTTTCCTCGACTGCAGCTTGGCTACTTTTCAACTGGAAGTAGGAGTTGTTGACTGGAATTGCTCAATTTGTGTGTGCAGTAGCAGAAGCGGCAGCACCAGCAGCAACATTGGTAAGACAAACAAAGGCAACGATGGTAGGCAGAGGCAGCGACTAAATAACAAGCCAACTCTGATGACGATGCTGCGACGCTGACGTACTTTCAGAGGAGCCCTCCCCTTCCTCCCCCTACCCTACCGTACCGCCACGTCTTACCAATCGATGTCTCTTGGCCCGATGGTGACGGCATTTCCAGTCAGGCAGCCAACATTGTTGTTGGCCCCAGCGGCAGTAACACCAACGTAGCGCGTACAGCAACCGACCACAACATTGCAATTGCAAGTTGTATAATTTATTTTATTTTTTTCTATTTGTCTTGCATAGTATACTCTTGTTAGAAAAGTGATTATAGCCAACTGGAGATGAAGTTTGTGGTATTGAAATATGGGAAACCTCCTTGAGAATTCTTAGAAATTTAACCTAACAAGTTCTTGTAAAAACTATTTAAAATAGAAGAATACTTCTCAAAAATGAATACCTTTTCAAAATACATATAGCTTTAAATATTCAAACTTTATTTATACAATAAAATTGAAGGATTTTTTTCCCATAAGCGTATAAATTTCCTATCTACAATCTTACTATTTTTTAGATTCGACATTTTTAATTTCAAATTGTATTAAAAAATAGAAAAATACACTTAAACCGAGTGCTGTAGTGACTGTTGCTGCTGTAGATCGATTCAATGAATTTAAAATGCATTTAACTTGAAATTTAGGTCAAAAGTTGTTGCTGCTATTGCTGTGTGCCGTTGCTGTGAATGTTGCTGCTGTTGTTGCTGCTGTTGTTGCTGCTGCTGCAACCAGTATCGCGTAGTATACGTTGCACGTTCATCAAGTCTGAAATATTCTCTGCGTGGCATTTGGAAAACCACTTGCAAGTTAGAACTGAGTTTCGCAGCTGACTGGTTTTTTTCTTTTATATATTTTTCGAGTTGTCGATAAAGTGCGGGAATGCCCTATGCCACATTTGCCGCAATCTCGCCTGCAATTCTAATTGCACTCTTAGCCAAGTCCAAGTCCGACTCTTACCCCTTTCTTCCCATCGAAAAAACTGTGGTGGAATTACTTCAAAACTAGTTTGCACTTGGCCACTTGTTGTGATTGCGATTTGCTGTTCGTAAATATTTATGAGCAACGATTTCGAGATTTCCAACTAAGCCAAAGCTGTGCCATGAAAAACAAAACCTAAATCAAACTAATAATTCGCTGATTTTTCCAGCTGGAAATCACCTAATTAGATGAATTTCAAGTTCCATTTGTCGTGGCCAGGCTGGAATCTAATATATCAAAGCTAATTAGTCGACATCTGGCTTCTGGCTGCCGGCTGCTGCATCGACTGAGCCTTCTGGCAACTTTCACACTTTCCATTTTCACACTCGGATATTAATCAAAAGAAAAATTAAGCACAGGCGACTCTTTTATCAGCTCTTTTTTTACCCCTCCCCCTCTCTATTTCCTTTTCTGTTTCGCTTTTTTGGTTTGTTTTGTTTCTAATTCGTTGGAATGCCTTCAATGCATTTGAAAATATAACAAATATTTTTATTGTAAATTGTTTGGGCCCCCAAAATGGGGCAACAACACAATGGGCATTGTGGCCAAGTGGAAAATAAAACAAAAGCCATTGAAAATAATAATAATAATACAAAAAGGGAGGCAGTTGACCTCGGCAAGCCGAAATTGTCTATACCCTTTTGTAGCTAAGAATGAGAAGGGGGTTTGTAAATTATTTATAGCTGGAACATAAGAACAAAGTGACACAGAATATAGAAAGACAAATAATTTAATATTTCCATGGAAAGTATTTTGTATAGTGATCGAATTTGGGAGTATATTTGTAATAATTATTTAATTAAATTTATTTCACTTGAAAATACTAATATCAACTTGCCCGAAAAAGCTGAACAAGATGGGCATTTAAGCAAAAATACTAATTCAATAGAATTTTTTCATATTTGAAGTCTACATTATTTAATACACTAAGGTACTTGTAACAAATTAACTAGAAACATAATTTTTCTAATAAAGTTTCAAATAATACCTTAGTCTTAGAATTAATACATTCCTTTTCTTTAGTCTTATTACTCAAATTCACAAATGATTAATTAACAATTTGTATCGCGAATCTCTTTATACAGTTTCGTACATATTTTCAACTTTTATTTCCTTTGTAAGTCTTACCTTGAATACATTTCATAAATATATTAAATAAACCTTATTTGAAACCCTTCAATGCAACTGACCAGTTTTGTTTGCAACATAGATTTGTTTGCCTCACGTGGCATGAACCTTTAACTCATTTTTGTCCCACTCTCACCAGAATTCTTTGTTCAATGGAAAACAATGCTTTCCACTGTGTTGCCGTGTCAAAGGAAAAGAAAATAACATATATATAAAAAAAGAAAACACTCGTAAATGGGTTGAGCGCAATCGAAGGCGTTGTCGTGTGGACAAATGCGTTTTCTGTCGAAACCCAAAAAAATTCAACTGGGTCAGAGACTCCGTTCGATGCCAAAAGAACCAAACTAAATTCAAATAAGAAAAACAGTACGCCAGAAAATCTTAGGAAAAACAAAAAGAACTTTCTACGAAGCTGCCTTCTGCGAGGAATTCTTCTTTCCTCGAGGAATTCTTCTCTGTCGTTCGAGCAGGAAGTAAATGCAGGAGGAATCAAACGGAGACAAGATCACTTTTGTGGACTTGCATTATCAAAATAGAAAAACAAAAGACCGGGGAGAAGTGCAATGGCACTGCACCGACTTGTCAATCAAACGATTGACTTTTCCACAAAATCCGCAGACAATCTCTATGCCGGCCGGAGGACGAAGACCCATGTCGATGGCCACAACGAAGACGACGATGATGATGATGATGATGATATCTAAGCCGGGCTCAACTCCAGTATAGCATCCAGTATCCAATGTCCAATATCCACCCAACTAACAGTCTTTGGTCTGAGCGTAGTTGTGGCATTTCAGCTTGGCCTTAAGCGAAAAAAATTATTCCTTTGCCTAATTTGGTTTAAATGGAAATTCCGCACACCATATTGTACCATGGACTTTAAATGACTGGGAGACGATCGAGTACCTCGACAACGATCCAACGACGAACCAAATGGGATCCAAAGACTTTTGGTTTCGTGTCTTGGCTCTAAGTGAACTATTTTTGGTATTTTTCCCTTTACAATTGCGGAACGTTAGCGATTTGGCCATGGGTCCCTAGACCAGCAGGGATGCGTTACTGCGAAATGATTTACGATCACGATAAAGAGATTAAGTAAAGGAAACTTTAGCAATCAATTCAAATCAAGAGAACAAGAATGAATCCAGGTAATGAAGGTAACCCAAGCCAATTGAATAATTTAATACGATTTGAATTCAAAAGCAAAATAGAGTCATTTGTATGATAGAGACACATTTCATCTTAATGAAATGGGCGTCATTATAAACTAGTTGTGATTGGTTTTAATTAAAACGAACTAACTTTTAATAAATTAAGTCAATCATTGCATCTAAAGTTCTGCATAAAGTGCATGATTAAGAGATTTAAAGCTCAAGTATCGTGACTCAATCTCATTTATTTACGTAACTTGGCTGTATTCAGTTTTTAATCCTTTCTCCTCTGGCACATCCTCCGAGTCTTACGATAAATTCGCTGCTATAGGCTGGATTAAATATTGCCAAGAGAGTCAAAGACCAAAAAAATGCATTTAATCCCACCCAACCATATAATTTATAAGAGGAAAGAAAAAGGAGACAAACAAAAGTAAAAGTACAGAGTGGAGAGCCTATAAATACCACACATGGAAACCCCAAAAAGACAGATTGAGATACCTTCGTACATATAAAGTCGTATATATTTTTAGGGACCCTGACTGCAGGCAGCAACGCATGTGGCCTGGCCACATTTGAACTTTAACACACGACCGCGAGAGGCACAATAAAAATTTCAAGTTTGTCCAAAAGATATATATATATATATAGTATATATGTGTATATCTGCTGCCACCACGGGCAAAGATCCGCTGATCCGCGGGGTCAACGTTATAAAATCGCAAGCAGCACCACCACCAACCACCAACCACCAGCAGCCACAAAAAAAGGCAGCAACAAGCAAATAATTTATGGCCAACTTGATGCATGGTGGCCATTTACGTTATGGACTTATCCAAGGGAGCTGGCGGGGTGTGAACTGCGCGATCAGCAAAACTGCAATTGAAGTGTATAGCTGAGAGCACACAGAAAGAAATTTAATGTACAATTTGATTTCGAATTGAAATATATTTTAATTTAAGTCTGATCTTAGCTTAAGGCTGTTTTGATTTTCACATAAATCGGACAAATAGATATTTATTTATACTTATTTTTAGAAAGTAATGGAATATCTATATGGCTTTCAAATTGAAATATATTCAATATTAGTCTGGTCTTGGCTTAAGGTTGTTCTGATTCTGTACATAAATAAACAAATATATATTTATTAAAACTTATTTTTAGAAAATAGTAGAATATCTATATGAGTTGAAATTTAAAGATATTAAATTATAGTTCAGTATTCGCTTAAGGCTCTTTGGATTCTTTACATTAATGAAACAAATATATATTTATTTATAATTAATTAAAGAAAGAAGTGGAATAGCTTTCAATTTGAATTATATTACATTTAAGCTAGTCTAGTATTAGCTTCAGGCTGATCTGATTCTTTACATAAAAGGCACAAATAGATATTTCTTTATTTTATTTATTTATTTATTTTATTTTTACTGACTAATTCTTTAAAAATCAAGGTTCCTTTTTGCATTCTGTCTGCATATATATGTGCAAAAAGTTTAAAAGTAGAAAAAACCGATGACGCATCGTCTGCGTCTGCAATGAATGCACTTTTTCCTTTTTGCAATTTGACTTTTGTCTAGAATAAAAACCAAAGCCAAAGCAGACGAACTGTCTTGTTGGCTGATCTTGAAAGAAATGTGGATCGGGGCTGTCTGTTTTTTGCCTTTTAGTTAGTTGTCAATAGACAATGAGTCCAAGAAAAAGAGGAAGTCAGAAGTAAACATACTCCAAAGCAGATGTATATAAACTAAAACAGCTATATGTATGTAAACTGAAGGAAATCTTTGTAAGATTGTTACCAGACAAGTTTTCCCATTCATCTTGCTTAAACTAAAAATAATAATTAATTAATCAATGTCCAAGGGATTTTGCTAAATGACTTCTCATCTGCTCTTTTATCCTCTTATTTTTTGGTTCTTAATTTTGGGTTAATTAGCATAAACGCACAACTGCATTTCACCAACTGAAAAGAACAGAAATCTGTGTCATCCGGATGATGATGATGATGATGATGGGGACGCAGACTTTTGCCATCAGAATGAATCGTGCACCAGCCAAAATGTTCAACCAATAAAAATAAACATTTCGAAATACTGAGAAAGAAACGCACATTGATGTTAATTATTTTGCCAGTTGGCTGCAGCAGCCAGCAGCAAAAAATCCCCAAAAAAAAATATGTTTATTTTTGCAAAGTCTCCTTCAATTGTGAAATGAGCGCAAAGTGCATATTAAAATGTCAGCAGTTGGACAAAAAGATGGCCAAGACAGGCGGCTGGCAAAGTCAGGTTAACGAAACAAAAATAAAAAATATATATCTTTTCCAAAAAATGTGCAAAATTACAGTGCCAAAAACGACCAAATTTGGCAAAAGCAACCAAAAAAGAACAGCAGAAAATTATGCGACACAAAAATCGGAGAGCAAATAAATAAACAAATACTGTTGGAAAACCACAAACTCAGCAGAAAAAATAAATATATAAAAGCCAAACAGAAACTGTTTTTGATGCAAGATATCAGGTTGTGTGTCTCGAATTAAACTCTTCTCCTTTGGCCAAGCAATGTCTGGAGTTGGGATCCGGCCCAAGTAGACCCATTGTCGACATTCATCTGTCCGCTGTTTTTTTTTTATTGAAACCAACAGAGGCCTTCAAGTTGGCCAATTAACCCTTGGGCGGACGTGGTCCTTTACAATGAATTGATTTTTTTTAATCAAGTTTTGTAAGTTATTAAATGGAGGGGAAAAGTAAGAATAAACGTTTAGTTAAAATACTTAAAAAATCATTACACTTATATATCACACTTATAAAGCTTTATTTCTTAAGACATCGACTAGCAGGGCAGCTAATTTCCTGTCCATCCTCTGGTCACACTGGTAATGTACTTCTTATCCCTTAAGTTTTAGGTAGTGTGACCCTTTGTGTGCCATGAACTTTGTTTTGTATCAAATTTTTTCTTTATTATTTTCATAAATACTTTTTGTACAAAAATTTAACCATTATTAAGTACTTCTTTTATTGATTGCAGTACAAATAAGAACCCCACGCCCGCTTCTAGGTTAATACATTCCTTTTGCCTAGTCAAAAGACAATCCGACAATGTCGTAACTTGGCGCTAAGTTAAGCGGCTATGAAAGCCAGTTACTCCACCTCCTGATCATGTCTCAGTTGTTGTTGTTGTTGCTGCTATTGCTTTTATGGCCGCTTGGCCCGTTGGCAGTTCCAGTTTTAGCCTTTTGTTTTTGTTTTTTGTATTTTTTTGCTAAGATACTACTGCCAACGGTGGACTAGGCTCATCAATTGACAGGTAACCGCTACACTTTGGACATTGATATGATTAGCGACTTTTAATTTAACGCTTCTCTGATGCGCGTTAGAGCTGAATCCCAGGACCATGCCTTGGACTCCTCTGGGGCAGATCAGATCTGTCCGAGTTTGACTTTTGAGTCTGGCGTTTGCATTTCCGCAATGAAATAGAGGGAAAAAAGAATGATTTCAATGCCACGACGATGGAATACCCGGCAGTCATGGGTGAAAAATGTTTAGAAAAGTCGGAAAGTAAGCTTATTACTTAAATAAAATAGAAATAGAAAAGATTATTTAAAATATCTAAACAAACTCCAAGACAATCTCTAAGAAAAATCTCATAAATAGAGATATATTAGGTTCCTATTAAAACCGATCATTTTGGATTAAGGAATGAAATATCCCTTTTCTTGTTATCATCTTAAATATACTTCTTTTAAATGCATAAACAAGCACGAATTTAACATACCCCTTACTCTTCGATTACCAGGTATATATATATATATAAAATTACGAGTATATGATCCGCGTAACCGAAAACCCCGGCTCGTCCGAGACCTGAGTCGTAATTTGTCAGCTTTTAGTAATAACTTTGGACATTTACCGCAAGCGACAGCGATCGCGATAAGTTTTTCAACCTGTTGTTGTTGTCTTGCAACAGCAGCAGCAGCAGCAGCGGAGCTCTCTGCGGAGCAGATAAAAGAGCAGATAGCCACGATCCGCGATCCACCAGATACTTTTCGAAGCCACGGACTGCGCCTAATTGATTTTCGCATGCGACTTGACGGCCAGTTGTTGCTTTGGGTTTACCACTATCTCTGCCCAGAGATTTTTTTTTATTTGGTGGCATAATTATTGTCACTCATAAATTGTGAGCTCGTTATTTACAAAGTGAATTTTTGCAAATGATTTGCCAACTGCGATTTATTCGCCAACGGTTCTTCCTGGGTCTGGCTTTACTCACAACTTATGGTTTCCATAAAAATGTTGACTCCTCCTTAAAAAAAGACCCAATGACAAGAATTTCTGAAGTTGCTGAAGGGACAAAAGCTACGCCCATTGATCTAATTGATAATATAACAAGAAAGGAAGCTAACTTCGGCACGCCGAAGTTTATATACCCTTGCAGATAGAACTTCTTTGAATAGGAATCCATACAATATAAATTATATATATTTGTGTTAAAAAACAATGAAGTAATACCAGCTTTCATTTCATTCACCTATACATATTATATTTGCAGTTTTATGAATGGTCTAGACTCTAGAGAAAAAAGTTTGGGAATTCGTGCCACAGAAACTTGCCAAGCCGCTGGGCGTATGTCTTGGCCTAAAGCTAAGCCATTTTATTGATATATCTGGCAATCATATTTTATACTTTGTATATAAATGGTAATTTTTAATGTACAACAATTTATTAAAGAACCATTTGGTATTGGAAACCTTGATATCCTTTTAAAACCCTAAAATCCCATTTCCATTACATAATTTCCAGCAAGAACTAAAAAAACACTCAAAACTTGGAGGTCGAACATTATGTAAATATTTTGCTGCTTGTTTGACTTTCTTATTTATTGACTGTGCCGTTTTTTCACCCAGTCTCTACGTTGTTGCACTTTTTGTAGCCACTGTATTTCGGTTTGCAAAAATCTTGTACATTTCGATGTGAAAAAGAAGTCAAGTAAGGTCGAATCTGGGTATGAACATTTAGTCGTTGGGGCTAATAACGACAACCTCCAAAGAGTCTGGGACCCATTCAGGTGGGTGAGATGTTTTGCTTTTTGCTTCTCGTTATTACATGCTTTTTTTTTTGCTTCGTGTCTGCATCGTTTTAAACGGTTTTCGCCTTGTTTTTTTGCGGCTACTTGCCATTAAACAATTTGCAAAAAAAAGTAGCAAAAAATGCCAACGATTATGTAATCTGCAAGGTAACAATAAAATGTATAAACATTGGCTGCAAATAATTTTTTATGTGTCACTTCTCAGTGCTTAGTTGACATTTCACTTGTGCAGTTAAAGTACCTGAATCTGAGAGTAATTTAAACTATATTTTATATATATTTTCAAGGGAAAATATTTTAAATATTTGCAAAGCATTAAAAGAAAATGCCATGCCCTTTTTGAAACATTTCTTGGATATATAGATTGGAACATCATATCTTTTAATGCCGTGGCCTTTGTTTTCTTGTTTCTGATCCTCCGATTTATTGATATTTCCATGAAGATAATGTGTGATTTTTCTCATAGACTTGCAATTGCAGCTTTTCCTAATGCTGCTGCTTTTGTTATTGTTTTTTAATGTGAGAAACTTGTGTGTGTCAAGAGAGCTTTACCTATTGTTGCATAATCTCGACTCATGCCAAGCGAACCGAGCCAACCTACAAAGACGTCAGCGCAACGTGATCTTATATCTTATATGAACTCCAATAGGCGGTTTCGGCATGCTTTAACAAAACACAAAAACCAAAACAAAACAAAAAAAAAGGAATGGAAAGATATAATACAATTGGGCTAATATGACAACATTTTTAGACAGCTTGTCTGCCAAGTTAAAAAGGTGGAATCCCTGCAATAGCGAAGGTAAAATGAGTTAAGGATCTCTCACTTTCTAGGGATTAACTTGACACTTTTCAATAGAGTTTCATTGCAATTCAATTTGAAGCTTAAAGTGTGTAAATGGTTTAAAAGAAATTGAAGAAAATTTCAGGAAACTCCATAAAAAATTTCAATGAATTTAAATTTAACCTTTTTTTTGGCATTCACCTGCAAGAAAGAAAACAAGCCGACAGTCGGCTAACCGAAAAAATAAAGGTCCAAGACTATGCCTATGCATTTGTAATTAATTAAATCGCTTTGAGGTTGAATTTTTACGATTTTCGATTTCAAATTAGAGGAGTGGCATTTAAAAAGGGGGACTGAGGGAGAAGACTTTTCTTTTTGTCAATTATTTGAAGGGGGGACGTGCTGCGGCAATGAAGTGAAAGTTGTTTCGATATCAAATCAAGCTGTCTTCGCTCGAAACTGAACAAATTAAGTAATTTTTCTGTTTAAAAATAGAAAGAAAAATGTAACGCACACAAAAGTAAAAAGCATTGCCTTTACGTTTCTCTCTGTACATCTGAAAACTTGTTACATTTTGGTTATAGAAAATAATAATGAAGGCCTACAATGAAAACTAATAACAAAGAGATGAAGACCGATCATTATCACTTCACCTGTTTTTTTCACTCTCTTCTCTCTCTCTTCACCCATTTTCATTTTCTTATTTGTTCAATGCTATAATTTCGATTTTTTTTAAAGCAGATCCCATTGATAATGATCTTGCGCCAGTCACTCATCCAAACTTGAGTCGTCGTCAGCCGCATTTTTGTGTGATCGCTCAACTTTGTTCCACCGTCCGTCAGTCGGTCATTCCGTCAGTTTGTCAGTCAGTCAGGTGTTTCAAAGCATTCGAAAATTGTATCAAATTATATACCAGATAGTAGTAGATATGTGGAGCACAATTTATAAAGCAAATATGATATCGAATTTTAAATGTTCAAAAATGAATTGATTATTGACTCTTGATGATTACCTAAACCAACTTCTCTTACCATTCAAAACTGTTTTCAAGAGCCCTGGCAAGAAGTAAAGGTTTAGGTCCAACTCTTAGATAGTATTTATATTGTAGAAGGAAATACTGTAAACACACTTACTTAATTACTTGTATTACTACAAAAACAACATTATAATTTATAAAAAAACTACACTAAATTAATCAATAGAGAAAGAGTATATTTTAGTATATTTATAGTACTAAAGTATTTCACTATTGATAGCATATTTCACTATTCTTTTAGGTAAGGACAATCCAACTGCTTATCTATCTGAATTTACTGTAAGACAGTTAAGTCTCTTTAATTAGAAGATGCCATACCATACATTTCAACAGCTTAAAAATTCAACTAAAAACCCTATGAAACAGTCCAAGAAAATCGTGTGGCGTTACTCATCTTGTTATTATATTGGTACTTACAGTAAAATCTACTAAAGATTGTGGGTTGAGACAATTTAACAGCTGAATTTATTTACTCTGTTCTCAAAATATTTTCTGTTTAATTATTAAGTTTTTTAAGCTTCGGAAATGTAGTTAAACCTTAACTTTTTTGGATGTAATGTATAAAATTAAAATTAAGTAGTAATTTTTAGTAGATACCTTGTATTATATGCTCCTTAAACATTTATTAAATCCCAGCTTATTAAGCTTTAATCTCAGTTATCTCACTGAACTCATTTTTGCCAAAAACTAACCTAGAAAGGGTACTTGAACCTTCGTAACATTGCAAATCTAGTCGTAATTAATTAGTTGCAATGCAATGCAATCAAAAAAACCCTCCAAACCTCAATATCTAACTACATTTATAAGGCATTTCTCTCTGGTGGATCGGCAATTACGGACACATGACAGATGCTAAAGATCGAGAGAGGGGAATCGGGCGTAACCCTGATTTTAATTACATCTGGTGGATAATGGGCAGATATATGCACATACAGATGTGCGGCTACGGACGTATAATTTAATAGAATTGTTGTAAAAAAAATGTTTACCGAGTGCGGTTTGAGGTTTCATTAATTCCATTTGCCTGGGCCGAGAGAGTCGGCTTTCAGGTTTTATGATGTCTAATGATAATGCTAAGAGAGGCAGCAAAAAGCCATCTACGCATTCGCTGAACACAGTCCTACATGATTTGCATGTCTAACGGTTTTGGGGTCCAAGCCAATCCGAATATGGCTAAAATGTAGCTGCCAACAATGGTGAATGTTGTTTTACATCCAAACGATTATTTATTATGGCCACTTGAGACAATAAACTCAATAATTCAATTGCACACACGTGAAAGTGCAGGAGCAGCCAAAACGATTCCAGCGAAAGGCTCGGCCCCGAAAATCTAATTAGTAATGCATTAGTTTTGTGCCCCCAAATATGGTGTTTCGGGAAATGGGAAATGTTAACTGTTGTTATTGTTCACTACCTTTTGCAGGTAGTTTTTCAGTTTTTCCTGAAACCAAAAGTAAAAGCTTTAAGACCCACCAGTAACCAGTAACCAGTAACCAGTAACCAAAACTTCAAAAGCTTGAGAGCCGCTCTTTAAAAGAGACCATGGATCAGTGGGTGTTCCTCTATAAATGGGTCACGGCTAGATCCACATCTATATCTCCGCGGATAAACAATAATTGGACAGTTGGGGGCTCCTCATTACACCCGCCATGACACACTTTCGATCGTACTAAGAGATCGTGAAATGAGAGCACAGCTTTTGTTTGATAAAGCTGGGATTGAAAACGAAATTGAATTGATTGATTGATCGATGGTAATTGAAAAGAGAGTATAAAAAGATCATTGATAGCGGAAAAATGTAAGCAATAGAAGAGAGGTAATGAGATCTAATGGATTTCGGATATAAAGGTTCTAAAAAAAGGAAAGGAAAGTTAAAAATATTGAAACTAGTCGTGTTTTTCTACTGTTTTTATCAGTACTTAAATTCCCTTTAACTATACACTAAACTTTACTGAATTTGTAACGTCATCCTATATAACTTTTATAAACAAACCTAGGCTTTGAAGAATCACCATCCTCATCAACACTCTAAGGCAGGGCATTCGTAAGTGCACAATTGCCTTTGATTGAATAATGAAGCCCAAGTAATGGCAAAGCCAAACAAAATCGACAGTCAGCACACAAAGACCAAGCTCGAGCGCGAGTCCAAGGCAAAACGCATTCGTAAGCAAAAGTCGAACGATAAACAAATGCAGATATAAAGAAAAATAGGTGGAAAAAAGAAAGAAAACATTCGAATACAAAGTAAAGTAGTTACAGTTTCGAGGAAATTACATAACATTAGGCGTTGAGCCCGAGAGAGTTGGCCAAGGCAAAGTCAGTCATAGTGCGAATTAATGAAGTGGAAAAATAAACGTAATAATATAATTTACAAGGCGGGGAAACTGAAGCCAACGGGGCCTAACCTTTTACTAGCCGGAAAATGAAATTAGCATTGAGACAAAAGATGTTGACAATTTTCCAGAGTTACATAATCATCATTTTCATGGGGGTTTTTTCGGTAGATCAAAGACGGTGGTAGAAGAAGCTTGGGCCGTGACAAAGTTCGTTGGATTGTTCTGCCAAATTACCTAACAAATTGCCAATGTCACACTTGTTAACTCGTTTCGATTTGCTGGGCAAGAAAGCAAGTCCCCTGCAACAATAAAACAATGACTTTTGGGGAACTTTTTTTTTAAGCTTTAAACAATGGCAAAATTTTGCCCGAAAAAATGGTGTGAAATTAACATTGGAAATTTGAGTAAGTGAAGTGCGTTTTCTGTGAGGGAAAAGGTCATTAAACCTATGAAAGGAAGTCTATTTTATTATTTCTATATTTAGAAAGAAAAATATTAAAAATGGATTATAAAAACTTAGAACTAGTCAATAGTATATATTAAATTGAAGTAAATATTTCATAATTTATAATTGAAAGTCATTACTAAGTTGTAATAAATTCTTCTCAAGTTCTTTTATGATTATTTCTCTTTACAAGACTTAAAAAAATTACTACCAGTGGGTTTTTAATCATAAAAAGTTTATGGTTGAAATATTTAATGTTTAGTTAAGGAATGCAATTTAATTAATGGATTGATTTCAAGTTTCCCCCTTGGTGACCAGACAGTTTCTCAGTTTGGCTAAAGAATACTATCCATAAAAGTGGTAGAAGCGTAGACCCTCTTCACTTTTTAGCTTTCTTCCGACGCTTATTATTGCTTAACACTTAATGCCACAAAGAAGCCTAACTGTCAAAGACAGTCTGAAGCGGAAATAGACAGGTAAGAGGCAAGAGTTGGAGGTAACTCCACAAAAGTATGAAATGGGGGACGAGCTCTACGCGTTCTCAATGAGCTTTACAGTTAAATGTGTTTATTCCATTGTATTTTTACCATTATCATACATTGAGTCTATGAAATGGGAATGGGTCAAAACTACCGCTCCCGCTCCCGTTCCATTTTGGCCACGTGTGTAGCCCAAACCCCTTCGATATTGCCACTTGCTTGGCCCTTCCTTTCGACACGTTTTACCGATCGTGCCAATAAATCATTACTTTTGACTCCATCTCTTTTTTTATGCACAGCTAGCTGTATTTTTTATTTTGTGCCAGACAAAGCCAATAAATCAAATTGCAACCGTCAATTGCTGTTAATTTCTTTGGCGTTGCAAAAATATTTTGTATTCCTTTTTTTTGTTACGGTATTTATTTGTTTTTTATCTTTTCGGTTTGGAAAATGTATCTACGAATATATATATATATATATATATATATTCTTTTTGTATGTGGGTAAAATTCATAAATTATTTATTGCTAAAAAGCAAAATGTCATAAGTGTCTGTCCGTCTCTCTCTCTCTCTCTCTATCTCTCTCTCTCTTTCTGTGGCATGTGGACACTGTGGGAACCTTTTGGCTGCCATTCTGCTGCCTGAGTTGGATATTTCTCCGTTTTGTTGTGTCAATTGGCACTGGAACTGAGACTGGAAGTGAGACTGGAACGGAGACTGGACACTGGAAAGCCAGCGAGACCAGCTGGTCAACTTTTGTTAGTCATGAGCTCCAGGTTCCACTCCAGACACTCAACCATCGTATATTTTGATGTAATGATTAGGGTGGGTTCAATAAACCTTCAATGATCGTGGGGCAAGTGGCATGAATTGAAATAAGTGACCCAATAAAGTGAACTTACAAGGCGGTTAAGGGATTTGTCTTAATACAACTAAGCATTGTAGTAAAAGGAATTAACACTACAGGCAAACGAACCATTTTATTACTTAACAAGAAAGGAAGCTAACTTCAGCACGCCGAAGTTTATATACCCTTGCAGATAGAACTTCTATGAATAGGAATCCATACAATATAAATTATATATATTTGTGTTAAAAAACAATGAAGTAATACCTGCTTTCATTTCATTCACCTATACATATTATATTTGCAGTTTTACATTCACTGATTTGCATTTTTCCTCCACATCAAACGATCGTTTGTATTGCACCTATATGATATAGTCGTCCGATTTTTATGAAATTTGCCACAAAATTTAAGACTTATATAAAATGGCTATACCTCAAATTTGATGAAAATCAGCTGAAAACTAAAAAAGTTATAAATTTAATTGTATTAATTTCTCGATCGTTCCTATGGGAGCTATATGATATAGCCGTCCGATTTTCATAAAATTTTCAACAAAATTGTAGAATAATATGAAATGTCTATATCCCAAATTTGATCAAATTCTGTTGAAAACTAAAAATTTTATAATATTTTTTGTAAAACTTTTCCGATCATTCCTATGACAGCTATATGATATAGTCGTCCGATCCGGCCCGTTCCGACATATATACGAGTGAGAGTATATAGAAGGCTAACTACAAAGTTTCGTTCAGATAGCTTCAAAACTGAGAGACTAGTTTGCGTAGAAACGGACAGACGGACAGACGGACAGACGGACATGGCTAGATCGACTCGGCTGTTGATCCTGATCAAGAATATATATACTTTATATAGTCGGAGGTGCCTCCTTCACTGCGTTGCAAACTTCTGACTGAAATTATAATACCCTGCAAGGGTATAAAAACAGTGGGTACAACTAAAAAACAATATATTTAATTCACTGAAATATGGAATCATATTATACTATGGAAAATTAACTATGTATCCAACTATTTTTTTAAGAAAATGAACTATGAACCCATATTTTATTTAGGAAAAGGTACTTTAATAAAAGTGGTTTCGTGGTCTTCTGTTTCTTAAGTGTATAAACTTTGGCAATGTGGAATTAAGATCCATAGCTTTTCAATAGAAAGCAAACTATTATTCCGAAACAAGTGAATAAAAAATAATTTCATGGTCTTGTCCCCTCAACACTTTTGTTCACGAGCCGAGCACAGTGGGATAAAAGAGGTCAAAAGTGTGATCCAAGTCAACAATGGGCAATAAAAAAACGAAGAAATATAGTAATAAATAAAAAAAAATATATCTTTTAATCAGTTCCAGATATAATTATAATTTAACCCGAAATAAGTACATAGATTCTTGATCTGAACATCAACAGTCGACTTGATCTAGCTATTTCTTACTGTTAGATTCTTTTCCGAATACTTTTAAAATATATAACACAACTCTTACATATAAAAATTGTATTTATCAAGGAGAGAGTCTATCCTTTTTAATTATATTTCTTTTTTTGTATAAACAAGGATAGAACTTATCCCTTGTTAAATAAAATTTTATGTGTAATCAAACATTAATGATTTTTTTGAAAATTGAAAATCATTATAGAGAGGTTCCACCTTTTCACATGATAGTGCGGCTTTTCTAAAATAAGAAAGCCTATCTCCAAGGTTCTATTCTAACAAAAAAACATATTGAAATTAATTGCTTTACATGTACGGGAACAAAACCTGTTAGCGCCGTTCTGGGCGGCTTTTTGAGCCCTGGAGCTTGGAGCCCGGCAAACCAAAAAGGTCAGCGTTTTTATTGACCCAAAAAAGGCAACAAATAAAAAGCAAAACAAAAGCCAAAACATAAATAACTTTAACGCCAACGCCAGGCAAAGTCTGGCAACAAAACTTGAAGAATTCACGAGACTGTTGATATTTCTGAATTGTCTGAGCTGGGGAGAGGTCATTCAATAGTCGGGGATCAGCTGATAAGGCTCCAGGGAACGGTTCCCTCATCTATCTGAATCGTTGCTGTCAATTTGAATTAAATTAAATTAATTTGGATTTAATGGCTTATGTTAATATGTATTTTAGGGCTCTAATTGAAGAGCCACAAAACGATAAGGCCGGTCAAATGTTGTGGGAAAATAAATATAAAAGATAAGCAATTGAATATGTAAATTAGAGAAATAGAACAAAGAAAACGTTGTTCTTTCTTCTAGTAAAATAATCAATATATTTAGAAATCGAAGTTGTCGTTTTGTAAACATTTTCTGAAAGTAATACAATTTGCTGAAATCAATATACATCAATCTACTATATAACAATTATCAGAAATCATAACAGCTATGGAAGCAGCTCTTAAAAATGCAAAATATAATCAACTTTTCGTGTTCTTAGGTGCAATTTTAAAAATTATGTTACATGTTATGTTTTTGTAAAGAAAAATCGATATTGGTATATAGGAACCATCCGAAGAAGATGCTTGGAATATCATCACAAGAAGTAATCATAAAAAATTTGCATAAGAAAAACAAAAGCTGCGTGTAATAACAGTAAAAATGCCTTAAAATAAGAACAACAGAGGAAAAAAGCATCTCGGGATGTAAAAACAGTGCCCAGAGGAGAGTCGAGTACATAATAATAATATAATTTTCTATAATAGAACTCAATGTGCTGAGTGAGAGAGATGGAAGTCGAGAAAGACGAGTGCGGCAGCAAACTGATTGAGGGAACACAACAAAAACAACAAAATAATAATAACAACAACACCAGAGACAGAAGCAGAACACACAAACACACACACACGAACAAGTTCAACAACCTTCTTCTCAAAGAAGAAGAAAAAGAGCAATAACAAAAGTGGAAGTACACAGAAAATAATATAAAGAGTGATCGAAAGAGAGATTCTATAGAATATTTCGACAAAAATATACAATATATTTCAAAAATTTAAGTATTGAAAAATTTAAATACCGAAAAATATTTATCATAGCATTAAATCATCAGAATTGAAATTGAAAAAGCATTCGAATATGTTATTTAAATCATTTTATAATTTTAATTTAAAATATTTTTATAACTTCATTGATTAATAAGGTAATTTTATTTGTGTCCTACAATAATAAATTCAATTCTCTTTATTATCAAATAAAATATCAGTAAAAGCCTTTAAAAATCGATTTTATTGATAATATCGAAAATCCAAAAATAAGATTTCAATCATTTGGTTATTTTTACCATCTGTATTTAAATAACATAATAAATGTCAATCGAAATTTTATCTACCAAAAAAACATGCCTTATATGGTTACAAAATCAATGGTAACTATAATTTCGAGTATCGGAAAATTGTATTTAATTTATATATATTCATATATATATTTATTTATTCGGTCCACATTTAAAATATTTGTAATAACTACTTTGGTTTATAGGTTGATTTCATATCCTACAATAATATAAATTAAGGGGATCTTCTTTAACGTGGTTTGATAAAAAAACATACATAATATCGATTTATTGGGTTTATCAAATACCGATTTACTATAGATACATATATCAATATTTTCTTTCTACTTTAGTGTGATTATTATTCGTATTAAATAAATCCTGACATATTATTATAAATGAATAGCTTTATCAAATATATATATTTTTTTCTCTCTGTGTAGGGTCTGGGGTAGAGAAAGAGAGCGAGAAAGACAGAGAGGTCAGATGGGTGGGGGGGATCTTGAAACGGGAGTGGGAAGGACAGAGAACCCAACGGGCCGATTACTTCACTCACACCACACACGTTCGAAGCATCCACATCCACATCCACATCCACCATCGACATCCACCATCGACATCGATGTCGATGATGATCGCCGCGAAGAAGACGAGGAAACTCAAGAAGTGCAGGAAGATGAAGGGAAGATGGGAACTGCGGACTTGGGCTAAAATTGCCAAGAAAAAAAGGGCGCCAACAACGAGAACGGTACCTGGCTTTATGGCCAGAAGGAACTTGAAGGGAATCTTGAAAATTTCACAAATCAAATCAAAATAATTTACGCAAACGTTGAGCAAATTGTTTTTCTTACACACTTCCCCCAGATGCTTATTGATATATGAAGAGAAGGAGGATCTCATAATTGACACAACAAAAATAATAAAAGAAAAATAAAATTTCCAAAAGGAAGTTGATAGTTTCTTCTTCACCGATTTGATTGGAAAATCATTCTGTGAACTGCGAAACTCGTGCATTGGAGTATCTTGTATCCGATGGATACACTCACATGGATTTGGGCCATTCTATTACCTTGCCCCTGGATTGTCAGTCATTTGAATTTTGCCGAAGATTGCGCCATGAACCGTGTTACGAGCACTCATTCACACTCATTCACACTCATTCGCATTTACTTGACTCACATTTCCAATGACTTTTTTGTTCCGCCAAACGGCGCGTGCAAGAAATCGAAAATGACTGACAAAATGTACACACGCATTTCGAATTCATATTCAAATCAATTGTCCAACTTATCGATCTCAATGGACAGCCGGGCTGCACCTAGACCTTGTCAACGGATCCGATACCAAAGCGTAAATTCAAAAGTTCAACTTTACCAATGAGCAAATGAATGCGAATAAAACAAAGAGATTTGAATATTTTTCCAAAGATTTGGTAAAGTAAAAAATCTATAAAAAATTGCTTAAATTACACATGTACATAGCAAACCCCATTTAGTATCAATTTATGGGAATGAAACATGTATTGAATAACTTGAAATGTTGAAAGAAACAGAGATTCAAAAGGAGTTTTGAGTGCGAAAAAGAACACCTTTGAAAAAAATGTATTCAATGTATTACTGAAATATTTTTACAAACCTATCTAGTTCGTATTAAATAATTATTTTAAATTTATTATTAGAATAATAAAATTGAAACCAAAATTATCAAGTAAAGAAATAAATGTAAGATGATTTTGAAATAAAATGTAATTATATCCTACTGAAATATCTTAAGAAATCTATATTGTTCATATTAATTAATTACTTTCTTATATATATTTTAAAATAATCCCATTCTTTATTAAAACAAAAACCTAATACAAAAATGATCAAATTATACAATTGATTGATCACTTGTAACCAAAAATCCTTGATAATAACCCCAATAAGTATTTTTAACCCATTTCAACTGTTTCTACAGTTTTCTTTCTTTAAAGAATAAAAACATTGCAAATGTTTTCCATCTCGTTAGTGGACTTTTATGTGATCGTATTGCTTTCCGTTACTTCTCATATTGCCTTAACAAGCCCCCACAGACCATAATAATCTATCTAAGCGAATTGAATGGAAATAAAGTGGGCCACACACACATTTGTCATATGGACACAAGTAGTTGTTACTGCCACATTTGTCAACCCAAATGAAAATGAATGAAACTCAATGAAAAGTATGGAATGTGTGTGAGTATTCGTCGTATGTACAACCATATCAAGTCAAAGGCCAAGCCCACCTAACGCCTCAAAAAAATGTGAGTTGGACTTGGAATTTGGTTGTCAGACTCAACCTCAATTAGGTTTGTCGCCGTCGTCGTTGGGGCCAAGATATAATAATCATGTTAAATGCAAAATAATTTGATTGTTTATACAACAACGAAAAGAAATTACTTAATTTGTGTAAGAGAACTGACTTTCACACGAAATTCAGCTGATGAAGCGACGACATTAGCCCAATTCGCTTTTGATGATTTATTAGACTTTTTCTAGGTTCTGCAAATTATTTTCGAAAGTGGCAAAGAAAATTAATTTCTATTCTTTTCGTTTTGGCGGAAGTAGGTTAATAACTAATAACGTGGCGAAACAAAGAATAAAGACGTTGAAAAACTAAAGTTCTACTTTACAGAAAACGAAAACTATATTTGAGAAGTTCCAATTATTTAGGCAAAATAGGTTATGATTTTCTTTAAAAGTTTAACAAACTGGAAATAAATGAAATAAATTTTTATTCTATTCTATTTCTATCTTCTTTTTTAATTAATTTCCCAATGTTTTTATTGCTGTCTTTTTTATAGCCAATAAAATTCGTTTAATCATTTATTTTTTGTCTTTGCCTGTCCTAAAAAGTTGTTTATCATGGTTTACTGAATTTATATAGAGCTAATGGCTGGACATAAAATATATTTTAATGAAATAAATACATCAACATTAGGGCTCCCGAGTTATTTTAATTAATTATGTCAACATTTAAGCAAGCAATGGAAGGCTTTTAATTATTTACCTAACAATAAGTTTTAATAAATATTTATTTAGCTATACATAGTATAGTTTTTGTATCTAATAATACCTAAAACTCATAATGGTTTCTTCAAATCACAACACATTCTAATCCTGTTAAGACCATCTAACAACAGTTAAATTTGTTAATCATAAAAATTTGTTATGACCAACTTTTAAAGGTTTTTGCTAATTTCCAAACATACCCCTTTCGTGTTTCGTAGCTTTCGCATAAACGTAGAACATTTTATGGATCTTTCATTTTATTTTTTTATACATACCTGAAACGAGAACGGGAAAAGAATCGTAGAAACAAATTAGTAAAGAGATGTGAAAATCGCTGCGTACGTGTTCCAAGCCCCCTCAAGGTAAGAGTGCCAGAAACCTGGCTAATCACCATACAAATGTGTAAGCCAAAACCAAATCATTAGCATCATCAGGTAGCATCATCAACAACTCAACTCGGACCAAAGTTCTTATCTTAAATGATTCATAATTGTGCAAAAAGAAATCGTGTTGTTCTTCCCTTTTGTTTTGCGTTTGTGTTTTTTTTTTGGGTTAAATATTTGCTTTCGAAAAATATTATTATTTAAAATTTCAACAGCGACTAGATGGCTAACGAAATTGCCTATTAGTGGCTGGCATGATAAATGATTTTGGGTGATTTTTCGAGGGGGGGAAAAGACAAATTAGGGCCGCAATTTTCTTGCTGCCTTTTTTGTTGTTGTGCTGTGTTGTGTTGTTGTGGCATGCCACAGCACAAACAATGGCAATCGGTATCCAAACCAAATATGGCCAAACAAGAAATATATCGAAAATATCTTTAATTAAAAGTACAAAACGTACAAATTATGCAAGACGTGCTCAAATATGGCGAACACCTAAATATTTTATGACTTGATAAATTGCACGCATATCGCCAAGCCAAGAAATGCCACAGACTCCAAGATACTTGCCAAACATATATATATATATCTGAATTGGGCATATCTCTGTGGGCCTGTTCTTTCACCCACCACCAGTGTACATGATATCTTGTAGTTGAGCTCGCCCAGTTGCCACTTTTTGTCGCCGGATACCGGAGCTTGAGGCAAGCGGCACAAACTTGACCAATTCACAAACGACCCACGTACTGTGGTAGGCAGAAAACAAATCGAAGACAAAACATAAACATTGCAAATTGTGGGTGACAGAGGTTTGTGGATGAAGCGTTGGGTGGCTCGGTGGCTCGGTGGTTCGGTGGCTGGGTACGTACACCCACCCATTTGACGTCGTCACAGCATGCGGAATCGCAAAGCTCATTAAAAATGCATTTTTCCTAGGTTTTTCTTTTGGTTTGCGAAAATTGGACAAGGGTTTTGACAATTCCTTGAAGCACAAAAGTATAACAGAGTAAATGTTAGATTTATTGCATGAATAGCAAATTAACTTATATATTGTTATAATTTTATTCAAAAATATTGTATTTACCATAACAAAAATTCCCTCACATATATCTTTGACTTTTCCTTATTATTTAGACAAATATTCGCTATTGCTATTACTTGTGAATGGATTATATTCACATTTCCTTTTATAGCTTTCATGTTTATAACCAAAACAAAAATATGTTATAGCCTATTAAAAATTGTTGTACATTTGTTTATTTAAAAAAGGTCTTAAACTGGGTATTTTATAAAACAATTTTGGAGGATTTTGTAAACATTTATTCAACATTAATAGGTTTAGCTTATAGATTTTATAAGCAATATAAAAATATATATTAGAAAAAAA